>NC_068276.1:22776217-23077050 GCF_025860055.1 Xyrauchen texanus | reverse complement strand
GTAAAATTGAATTTTGCATAACAGGTCCCCTTTAATACTTTTAATGTCATAAACCGGTGACATTCTATACACCCTGATCCATAACTATCCTTTGAAGACAACACGTCAAAGAATTCAAAATCCTCGGGCTCTGGAGACATTAAAAGACACTTATGTGCTCAAGCTGATACCCCAGAAAAGGGACTCGATTTGGATAGTGCGGCAGGAGAGATTCAGTGTCAACTGTCGAGCATGGAAGGCATTCTTGGAAGAACCACAACACTTTCTTGTTCCTAGACTTTGCGAATTCTACAAGAAAGAAACAAGTTCGATTCAAGGAATGCAGGAAACTCTTACATCAACTGAAGGTCACTTTTGCACTGATGTTTCGGATCGACGTATTACAGCAAGATCCTTCATGTAAGATATGACCTTCACCAGCATTTCCGACATGCTCGACAGTTGACGCAGAATCTCTTCCAAATTAAGAATAGATACTAAGGATGGCTGTAAGAAATGTACATGCCACAGCAAGCATTGTCCTTCTTAAAGTCAATGGACTGGAATTACAATGGATAAGTAATTGTGTGATGCAGCCGAGTGCACCTGACTCACTGAACATTCACTTGTTCGTCCGAGGAACTGAGCGCCTTTGTTTCTTTTTGTGCTGTTCCGCCTAGCGGCTTGAGTATGTTTTGTGAAGTAACATTCCTTTGGGACAGCTTGTGGATGAATCTGTACGTTCTTTGTTCTTACGCCTCCTATTGGTTTGAGTTTGTTCTGTGGAATATTTCTTGCAAAACATTGGAGTGATCAGGGCATTTTTTTGCACTCATGTAACAGCTGAGTAAGCCTGCTCACAGAACATACACTTGACTGTCCAAGCAAACTGGGTGCCTTTTTTGTTTCTTTATGTGCTGGTTCCACCTAGTCGCTAAGAGTTGGTTTTGTGGAGGAACACACCTTCGGAACAGTTATGTGGATGAATCTACACGTCTTTGTGTTTATCCCTCCTATTGGTTGGAATTTGTTTAATAGATTATTTTCTGTTGTGTAATTCTGTCTCGCAAAATGTGTATGGAAACACCAGACTTGAGCAATCCGATGGCAAAGTTGTCGCGGGGATTCTCATAGGTGTACATGGACTGTTTGAGTTTAGAGGGATGTACGCCGGTTGGCGCTGCCATGCGTGGGGGTAATGTGAACCTTTTTTCTTTTTTTTTTGTTCTAGGGGAAGTTCGGGGTGTGCTTATTGCTCTAATGTTGGACTGTGGTCTTTATAATATTGTTTTTGTCACACATTTGTTTTCTCTAATATGTCAAAATGTCAAATGTTAGTATGAGTGTATTGTCTCTCTCCACGTGGAATGTGAATGGGATGTAGCACACCATAAAAAGAAGTAAGGTTATTTCTTTTCTTAAACATAAGAATTATGATATTGTTTTTCTTCAAGAAACACATCTTTCCCCACAGGAATCTGAAAAATTTGGGAAGATATGGGGTGGGCATGGTTTCTTTAGTGCTGGCTCAGAAAGAGCAGGGGAGTCATTACACTGGTAAGTAAACATCTACAATTCAAATGTCTCAAACAGATTAAAGATAAATTAGGAAGAGTCATTATTGTTTTAGCAGAAATTCAGGGGCAAAGGTTGATTTTGGCTAATACTTATGCACCTTTATGGCTTTTTTATAGATCTTGATGGGATGTTGCAAGCTAATGGCACCATGATATAATATTGGTTGGAGACATTCATCTTTTGATGGACTCAGTCTTAATCATAGTGAAGCAAAAGTGTGCAAGCCCCCTAGAGTAACACTGATGCTTCACAGAATGTATAAAAATCATGGTCTCACAGATATTTGGAGACTTTTGAATCCATCTGGTAGGGACTATAATTTTTTTTTTCACCAGCCCATAAGAGTTATTCTAGAATATATATTTTTTTCTAAGTCCCTCATTTCATCTGTTGTCGGGGGATAAAGCAGGGAAGCTTTTGGCTAGATATATAAAGCAGAGAAAGTCTTTTTCTACCATTCCCTCAGTGAAAACTGCTAGTGGTGAAATATTTACCTCGGCCATTGATATTGATAATGCTTTTAAAGAACTCTATTTAGATTTATAGTTCCACATCTTAGTCTACTGATGAAGATATTAGAAAGTTTGTGGAACAATTAGATCTCCCTAAACTGATGACTGAGCAAAAAAAATTGAAATAGATTCTGAGATAATCTTAAATTATGACATCTCGTAAACATATAGATCAGGTGGGGGTTATTTGGCGTCGTAGCTCTTCTGATAACATTAGGTGTTTCATCAATATCATGTGGTCAGTGGAAAATGATCAGACTTCGGATGCTGCCATCTCCCTTGACCCAGAAAAGGCATTTGATATGGTAGAATGGTTCAGAAATACTTTTAATTAATGGATTAAGCTACTTCATAGACACTTGGTAGCGGCGGTACAAACAAATGAATTAATTTCAGATTATTTTATTCTGGATAGGAGCACCTGGCAGGGTTGCCCTCTTTCCCCATTATTGTTCAGTCTTGCCCTGGAACCATTAGCTGCGCACTGCCCAAAAACTGATTTTCAACCAGGCACCTTCCAGTGGCCCAAACAGGGCATTAAGTATTTGGATATTTAGTTCCCAGCGAATTTATGTGATTTAGATAAAACCTTTAATATAAAGTAATGCAAGTAGGTGTGCTTCATTTATCTATGATTGGGAAGGTTAATGTTATTAAAATGAATTGTATTCCAAAATTCAACTACCTGCTACAGTCTCTCCCTGTAGATGTTCCCCTCTCTTATTTCAAGCAATTTGATAGCTTAGTAAAAACCTTTATTTGAAATGGTAAAAGTCCCAGATGACATTTATTTAAATGTTGCCTAGAGCATATGTCTGAACCCAAAATTAAGTATTAATAAGTCCCCCTTCTGCTGGTCAGAGTGGATTGTGAGGGGGGATTCTACACGGATTTATATGAGAGTGGAGTGTTGAGATCCTTTGATAATTTGGTTCAACATTTTGGGATTCACAGATCTCTGTTTTTTAGGTATATACAGGTGCCCCACCTGCTCTGTACTATTTTTGGGAGTAGCATACACCCCCCCTAAAGCGGCAGACACTCTGGGAGTGGTGATTACTAATTTCAGAAAAGGTCATGACTCATGAGGCATCATTGTATTACTCCCTGCTAGTTCAGAATCTGGGGGACGGAGCTTTAACTTCTATAAAGAGATTATGGGAGAAAGACTTTAACTTAAACTAAAGAATGTAAAATCTGTATCTAGAGATGCAAGGGTGTGCCATGTGCCATTCAAGATTTTACATAGATTCTATTTGACCACCTCTAGATTGTATAGGCTTGGTCTTAAAGACACACCCACATGCTGGGGTTGCCAATTGGTTGGAGGATGGAGACATGGCCCATATTTTTTGGTGATGTGCTGAGATCCAGGAATTCTGGTTGAAGGTTCAGAGTTTTGTGTGTGACGTGTTGGGCACTTGTGTTTCGTTTTACCCCATACTCTATGTTTTGGGTGTTGGGGCAGTCATTGACATAGGAGATAAATACATAAGAAATTGGGTCCTGACCAGTGCTATGATAGGCAGGCAGATTGGTTTAAGAAGATTAGGGCTGGAGCGCCCTAAATTCGGGAGTGGTGTGAGGAGATGGGGAGGGTGGCAGCTTTCGAGGGGGTGTCCTGTAGAGGCTGGGAATCTGGGATTCATTTATTCATATATATATATATTCAATAGGAAATGGGGTAGTTATTTGACATTTTTGGGGGACTCTCAGAGAGGGACAGTGGAGAGAGAGGCATAGTGTTAGATGTGTATGATTATTATATTATTATTTTTCTTTTTATTTATTTATTTTCTGTGTGTGTACATGTGTGAGACCATGGGGTTGTTTGTTGGGGGTTGGGTGGAGTTGTTGATTTGGGAGGGGTAGCAGTGGGTGTTAAATGTTGATTCATTGTATATATGTTTTGTTTTTCTTTGTCTACTTTGAATCAATAAAAATGTTAATCTTAAAAAAAAAAAAAAAAAAAAGTAAAAGAAAAGAGAAAGAGAAAAATGTATCAAAATAATAACATTGAAATACATTAAAAGACAGAAAAGATTTTTTTTTTTTTTTAGGTAACCTCCTTGTGGTTGCGATTAGTGGTTCTCGCTCTCAATGGGGTGCATGGTAAATTGTGCATGAATTGCGGAGAGTAGCATGAGCCTCCCATGCTGCGAGTCTCCACGGTGTCATGCACAGCGAGCCACGTGATAAGATGTGCAGATTGACTGTCTCAGAAGCGGAGGGAACTAAGACTTGTCCTCCACCACCCGGATTGAGGTGAGTAACCGCACCAAGAGGACCTAGGTAAGCCGTGGGATTTGGGCATGTCAAATTGGGGAGAAAAAAAAATTATAAAAATAAATAATATTAAAAAAACACATTAAAAAGAAAGGAAGACAAAAAATAAATAAAAAGAAAATAAAAAGAAAGAAAGAAACAGAGGCAATCACAGAGACAGATGGATGGTCTTATCTGCAAAATCTCTCTGGCTGTCCTCTGGCACCCAGGTAAAATCACCTGCCAGGTGTTACAGCTCCACTAACATATGTACTGAACTACAGACTCCTGGCTCAAGCCCCAGTGGTGTGCCAACTCCTTGTCTGCCTGGCATCCCCACTGCCCACTGAGGTTGATGTGCCAAGCCAGCCAGTGTATGCATATGTATGCGTGCAGGCAGGGAGGAGGCCCTCTGTGCACACAAGTTCCCATTTCCATTGAGCACATTTTTTGAAGTTTACCAACTGAAATGTGCACAAGCATTTATGAAACAGTCTATAAATGACACTGAATATATATGCTGGACTGATTTTACAACTTGGTAACGAAACTCCATGAAACCCATTTTACTTCAAATAACTGGACGTATTGCCGAGTGAAACAGGATATTCAACAAGAAGAAATGTAGGGCGGTACCTCGTTTTATCTACTTGGAATTTATTGGATCCTTAAAAGTGGGTGTTGCATTTCAGAACAGAGCTAGGTGGCTGGAAAATAGGTGTTGAAAAGTAAAGACCAACACATAAACTAAGCAAGGATGTGAACACAGATGCTTTTAGCAATGCAAGTTTGATTTTGTGCGTTGGTGCATTTCAAAATGCGTAGGTGCATTTCAAAAACAACTGCATGAGTATGATCGGGAAAAGTCGGACCAGCTGAGAATTACACAGAAGGCACGCGAGCACACTTTTCTGAAGAAATGATAAAGCTTAAACAACTGTTGTGTTTTACTTGTCAAGCATTTAAACAGTCTCTTTGGAATGATAATTTAAAAATATATATTTGTAATGCTGCAAATAAAGTCTACTTAATCTTGTGTTGCGCACCTCTTCATAAAAGTTATTTACTGACGAACAGTAGCTTTACACACATTAAATACAAACCATGCATTGGCATTGAAGTGCTTTATAAATTATTCAAGTTTTTATTTTCAAATTAAAAGAATGACCATTTATTTTTAATTGGCACCTATATTATCATGACTCTAGTGTAAGAATACCGCTTACTAACCTTGTCTGAGTAAAGTTATCCAGAATTTCAACTCCATTGTCATGAAGACATCATGCCGGTAAACCATGTAGGCCTAAATCTACAAGGCCAAATGATTTTGGGGTTTCATGACCTTATAAGCATGTTCAACAGGGCCATGCATTGGCAATGCGTTGGCCCAGTTGAATTCTAGAGCATCTATATGTCTGCTCAATACTATAGGATAGGAGGGCAAACTAAGGGCAGCTCTATTCACAAAAGTGAAGTGCATTATTTATTAATGCAGAAAACGAAAGTCTAACCCTCAGAGAACAGCATTGCACACATAAATGATAATGTAGCAAAGGGAAGACACAATTACAGCAGGCTTCACTCACATTTTGGCTGGAGCTGTTCCTCATAAGACTGGAGTTGTAAGGTGCTATAGGACCCGAGGCCATCACTGGGTCTGTTTCTTCCTCCACTACTAAAAGAGAGAGGCATTCTTTAAATATTATTAAAGGGGTTTATGCATTTTCATTTTAAGACATCAGAGAGCTGACAGGAAAGTGTAGTAAGAAAGAGAGGGTGAATGAGATCGGGAAACGATACAAGTCAGATTTGAAACTGGTTCGCATGACAATCCCCAAAAGCTTGTGTGTCATGAGCACATACACAAAATACTACGTTTGCCACAACTCTGACAGACATGGCATTTCTTTGGTCTCGCAAATTAACCCTGTGTACCTTAAAGGAATAGTTCACCCAAACATTATAATTTTATTTTCAATTACTCATCCTTATGTCAACGCTAAGTCTTTTTATGCGGAAAACAAAGATATTTTAATTTAGTTTTTATGAGGTGTTTTTGCAAATACAATGCAGTCAATGGTGACCAAATTTTCAATCTCCAAAAAGCACATGGCAGCATAAGACTCCAGTGGTTTAATCCATGTCTGCTAAAGCAATCCAATCAGTTTTGGGTAAGAGCAGACTAAAATATAACTCCTTTTTCTCAGAAAATCTTGACATTTGCACTGCAGTCTACTTGAAGATCATGATTTCAAGCTTGCAAACACTTCCTAGTGCCGTATAGCGCACTAGGATGAGAGAACTATAATTTTTGGATGAACTATTCCTTTAAAAGTCTGTTTCTTCAGTCATCTTCACAGAAGAGTGTCAATCAGTGGAAGTGAGAAAAAGTATAAACCAAACAGTTTTGTTCAGCAGCATTAAAATGAGCAATTAACAGTAACACACAAGGGTTACACCACCGCTGGGTGAGATATCAAGCTTCCTGTATACAACTTACTTGATTATATTGCTTTTGACAAGATATCAGGGAAAAAAAAAAGAAAATACAAAAAAAGATGACAACCTTGTGTTCAAATAATACATAGTAATACCATACATGGACATGTACTATGGTATTATCATGGTATTCTTTGAAGTACCTGGGAGAACCATGTACATAGATGTATATGTAATCTTGGTTCCATTGTTCTATCATCAGCTAACATCAATGTATCATGGTACTGCCAAAGACCCTTTTGTTAGGGGTCTTCAAAGAAGTCATTTTAATCCTCACCAGACCCGAGAATTAAGAATGTAATAAAGAAACAAATGCTTCTGTGATAGGAATACTTTTTTGTGGGGTGGTGAACCGTTGCATCTACAGTACATACAAATGGATTTAACCAATGATGAATCTTTCTCTATCTCTTTAACTTCTTATTTAGTGTTGACATCAAACATTAATCTGCAATTGGATGTCTTGTTACAGAAACATCCTAACCTCAGAGCCTGAGGTCACTATTTGGGCTAAATATAATATACCCATCCGTAATGAATTGTGCAATTTTAGAAGTCTGAGTCATAGTGAAGCAAATATAAAACACTGATGAACACCGGGTGGCATGACACATGACGTTACTGTTCAAAGATAGACATGTAAATGATTACTGCGCCACAGAAACAGAGACATTTATAATCATAACAGGACAGCTGAGCACATTCACATATTCAACTGCACTTTAACTGAGGAGTTTTAATATACACATATTCTAACCATGGTTTAAAGATCAATGATTGAAAGCATTCTAACATTTAACATTGTATCATGCTATGGAAATCTTACAGTTAATCAAAGGAATAAACTCTCACAAGTCATTAACCAGGCAAGAAAGATCAATGGACATAAACAATCTGCAATCCAGGATTTATGTTTTCATTTTATTTAAATTAAGATGATGGTTTGCACTATGGTATTATTATTTTAATTGGTTGTTTGATTAATTTACTAATGTTATTCTGGGATGCTTGGAAGTGTTTAAGAATCCCGTTGTTAGCTTTATCTTAATCACTTTTGTGTTAATGGGTATTTTGTGTCAGAGTCAAAAACAAATTTCTGCTCTGTGACAAACAGAACTGCTAATAAAGTTTAAACTAAATTATACACAGACTTCAGTCCTACGGTCACAACTCTACCTATTACATCTGTTACAGAAAATAGCAAACTTGTAAGCATAATTAATAAACACAAAAACAACGTGATTCCATGTAACCTTTAAGGGACAGTTCACCTAAATATTTATAAGAAAATGCCAATACTTGCCTCTCTTAGGTGTATTCATTTAAATTATATTTAAACCGGGGGTCGACATTAATGCTTGTACGGGACAAGTGGATTTTTGAAGGGGCAAGTGAAAGACAATTTTACTTGCCTGACTGGACAAGCAGACTGATTAAAACATCAATAACAAAACAATAACCAGATATAATTGTGATAGCCTAGGCCTGTATCACTTATTAGAAAGTTCATATTCTTATTCTGCTGCTGAAATTTATCCAGAGCACGTAATTGTATAATTCGCTAGCGATTTAATAACAGCTGTGCCCTTTTTGATTGACATGCGGCGTATGTGTGTGCGCTGAACATGCCCATGCAAATGCATGCCTGAATGGTCAAATACATTTAAAATTCTGCCAAAATGCTCATCAAAAAAACGACTTGTAAGTATAAATGTAAGCAAAATAGACCTGTTGCCGTCTAGCGTGTCATTATAATAATCAAACAACTATAACAAGAAAACACTCACTGCTCTTGACTGGGTAACTTTAGTAGCTTTAAAATGTACAAATGTACTATAATCATACAGTAAAGACCAGTAGTAGTTTTGTTGTATTTCATTCTGAATGTTTACATTAATGCTTGATAGCCTACTGCTGTTAAAAACTTTTAAAGCTGTTAGAAAAAGCACTGAATTTTGTATCTATTTCTATTCACTGCTGTTTTTATAGTTATGATATTACGGACTGTTTACTAGTCTTGAATATTTACTTAAGAACTTGAAACCATTCTTCTATAATTAACATATTAGTTTGAGTTATTATTTGTTGTGGTTTTGAAGCTGTCAAATTTCACTAAAGACTCCTGAAATGTTGGTATTGTGATAATGTATAGCTTTTATTGTTCATGGTAGATATTGCTGCAATAACATGATGAAAAAGTAGATCTCAGTCCATAGAACTATGATCACACTGCTGTAAATTATGGCGATGGAGGCTTTTCTGTATTTGTCTACAATACACAATATAAAATATTTATCATATGACAATAGCCTCCTCCCCTACCAGTGCAGTTTACATTTCTGTCGCAGAGAATTGAGTTGATTGCATAATGTAGGTACACTATTAGGTTGGGCATCAGTCATAATTCTAGAAAAATATCCAACATAAACTTTGACATGTTACTTGAGCATGTAATTAAATGTCCTATTTTCCCTTCACTCAAGTAACTTTTTTACTCTGACAAGTCCGGAGGACAAGCACATGACAATGCTTAATGTCGAGCCCTTTTTAAACCAGTGTTTCCCAACCGATGTGCCCCAACACTAGTGTGCCGTGAAAGATTGTCAGGTGTGCCGTGGAAAATGATCAGATTCCACAAAATAAATCCAGGCTCTGGACAGAGACTAATTTTTCAACCATTTTTCATAACAGTGTGATTACACTTTGCAAGAGGTCACATTGGTGCGACTACAAAGTTGGCTGACTCTCTGATTGTGCTGTTGATTTTTGTTCTGTATGAGAAATATCAAACGGCAAATGTTCCAAACGTGAAAGGAAACAGCTTTACCCGGATCAGTCAGCGCTGCTCAATTTTTTTGAGATCAGCGCAGAGATGTGCATTTACATGTGGACCGGTCTCGAGCGCTCCACTGAGGAGATCATCATAAAAAGAGCTGCGAGAAGCACAGGCCGGGTCACGAATTCAGCATTACTTATTTGTTTAAAACCTCTATGAAATCCCATTATGTGTCGATGATTAAACCAGTTTAAAATTGTATTAAATGGCCCCAACTTTCTAAACAGCATTGAAAAGTAATAAAGGAGAAATCTGCAAAATGAAAAGACAGAAATTGTAAGGTTTCAATCCACACATCACAGATATTTAAAACAATATTTACCATGAACCTGTATCAATATAGTAGTGAGAGAATACAATTTAATTTCTGGATATGTTTTTCTTATGAAAAATGCCATAATTTGTTTTATGTTTACTGCTAATCATGGTTTTACGTTTACTTTTGTTTAATATGATCTTATTGCAAATGCTACAGTTAAAACTATGGATACAATGAAACTTTCCTTCTGTGTAAAATCTTTTCTAATGCCCACTTATTGTAGAAAAAGGCTTTGTTTGTCTTCAGATGACTATTTTAATCATCAAGATCCTGATAAAAAGAAACCGTGAAAGAAAACGAATTTTCTATCAGTTGGACCGAGGAGGAGGTGATCAACTGAAGTGCTGGTGCGACCATGTGTAGAATTTAACACTGGTGCTGCCCCTCTTAAATGTTAGTCTGGAGCCATGTAAATAAATAGATAAACATACAAATTATTTGCTGTGGCACTGCAAGAATTAATTTACAAGAACAAATCTAAACATAAGAAAATATGCAAATGTGTTGTTTTATTCATTACCCAATTATCACTCTTGCCACCTGTGATCTCATTATTCACCGTACCTACCTGACTTGTGTTTTTTGCATAGCCGAATTTCAAACATTACGAGTAAACGCACAACTAAAATGGACAGAAAACACGTTCTTGAAAAAGAAAATTATCAATGATGGTTATGTGGTATAGAGGTGTGCCATGAGATTTGTTTAATTGTAAAAAGTGTGACGTGGCAGAAAAAGGTCATTAAACACTGCTTTAATCAATAAGCTACATGCACATTTGGAGTTCTCCACATGGGTTTTGCGATGTTAAGGATTAATCGAATAATTGATCGTTAATTTCCACATCGATATCGATCATGAAAATTTACATCCCTAGTATGTGTGTGTTCCACAGAATTAATTCGGGTTTGGAGCGACATGAGCACGAGTAAATGATGACAGAAATGTAATTTTTAGGTGAACAATTCCTTTAAGATTTAAAATGGAAAGTTACTGATATACATAAAGACATTTCCAAGGTGACTTCAGAGGCATAAGTGATAAAATCGATCTAACTTTCACGAGCTAGGACATTTCCCATTTCACTTTCTCCATATTTACAGTACAACACTCTCACCCTGATGCGTTACACAGCCGAAACAATCATAACAGAGAGCAGCTACACTTTCACTAACTTGTGTGATGATGCTATAGAAAAGGAAGATCAGTATTAAGCTTAGCTCCATATTTACACCCATCCATGTCCCTGTACATAGATATCAAAACGAGCTTTGCAAAAGTGTAAAAAGACCACTTTTATAACTTCTAGCGTTTTCATCTGTGTCACTTCCACAGCGAATGTATTCCAGCACAGGAATGAGACCAGGAAATAACTCGGGCCTATCTGTCCGACAGCTCTCAAGTGCTACATTTAGACAAGAGGCCGCGCTGAGCAGCCTAAATAGACCAAGACCAGCCGATAAGACGTATCGTGCGACCTTTCGTTAACAAATGTGTTTACTTACCCAGAAACTGCAATTCTCCGTTGCTGAGATCGCCAGTCTGTTTTGCACCGCCGCAGGAAGCGCTCAGTCCGAGTCACGTGACAGCGGTCGCGGCGCCCATTGGCTGCTTGTTAAATCATGTACTGCAAGGAATATAGGGAGTTGTATTTTTGATGTAATAAATAAATGCAGAAACTAGTGATATTGCACGATAAAATGAGTCATGTTGCCTCAAAGCATAGGAAATTACATTATTATAAATATATTTTTATTATGATAATTTTTGAAAATTCTATTAATTTTAGTGTTGATATATGGGAGACAGGGACAAGTTGTTAAGCTTATCTCACTTAAATATTTTAGCCCATTTAAAAAAAATACTAATTTAAATGTAATAACACAATCTAATTACATTGTATAATGTTTAACAAATGTAAAATTAATACAACTTAAAATTTTTATTTTTAAGTGATATTTTGTTTAAAAAATTACTTCAGTTTGATGTAATTTTGTTATAGCCTAATGAAGGTAGATTTTAAATGAAATGAAGATTAAAAATGTGTTCTCATAATACCAATATTCAAAAAGTTTTATGATTTGAGAAACTTAAAACAAATAAAATGCTATAAAATGAATAGAAACACTTAGTGTTTCTAGGTCACTATGATCAAATATGCAGATTTGTGATATTGGCCATGTTAACTCCTTTGTTCTAAAAGATAAATTACTTTACTTCCACTAATTGCACAATATCACCCTAGATTATGTGAACCATCAGGTTTGGCAAATGTGTGGAACAATGGCGGAGCTAGGGGGGTGCCAGGGGTGGTCGTGGCCATCATGGACCAAAGCCTCGCCACCCCATTGGCCACCCCACTCGCAATTGCCGTTTTGGTCATTTTTTGTCTTGGGCACAAATTAGTTAATCTTTCTACACCAACATCCACCATCATCAATATAATTTGTAATGAAAAAATAAACTGTAATAAATGAGGAAAAATTTACAAATGTGTAACATTGAATACACAGTAAATATTTTTTCCTGTGCAACAAAAGAAAAAAGGTTCAAAAGCTTCTTGCTGTAAATACTACCACACTGAGAAATATCCACTTGACTGAAAAGTGTGACAACAAACCCCAGTCTCCTCCCCTGTGTTGCCAGTCAACATTGCTTGGAAAGAACCACAGGGCCAGGCATTGTGTACAATCCAGTTGCCCATATCTGTATAGCTGCCTGACAGTGTTGCAATGTAAGAAACAGCATGGGAAGACAGGCCTAAAGCTTTTATACTATTTTTTATCTTTCTTCCAAATATGGTTGCATGACAACTTTTTTTTCTCCTCTCACAGTTTTTTATATTGAGCTAGTTCAAAGTCAGAACACAAAGACTATCATCATAGAATAAATAAAAGCTGGCTGGCTGGATACTGGATGTTGCTCAAAATATGGTTTGCATTTCCGGGGCTACATATGAACAAGACAACACTCTGAGGTTTTTATATACACATTACTCTGTGCCTTTCAAAGAGCACTTTATCTTAGATTGATCGCGATGACGGCCTTTGATCAATCCAGTGCATTCATCTTCCATGAACCTGTAGTATGAAAAGTGAGCTTGTAAAACTATGATCAGCTAGAATCCAGACTAACGCAGGTGCAAAAACAAACACTTCTTGTATGTGGAAGCAAAACAGCTTCTGGTATAAAAAATGTAAAAGGCAGGAAACCATCAAACAGAATATAGAGGAACTACAACATTGAAATTGTATCTCATGTTTAGGAAAGGAAACCTATGAATAGTCACACCCTCAACAACAGAACAGACACTACACTTATCCTTACTAAAAATCAAATAGTATTTATTAAGAGTGCATGGACACTCAATGTGTCAAAAGATATTCTGGCTCTTGATTTGAATATTCTGGCTCTTGATAAAATAGCATCTTCAGCCAAACACATGTTACCCACATGCAAATGTATTAGCATGTTAGCGAGTAATCTTCTATTCTAAAATAAGATCATATAAGATATAAATGTGAATACATTTTTGAGAACAACATCAACCAGCTATGCAGCGTGACATTGCTTTGCATCTAGCTGGACATTGTGTTGAACGCTTTAAATTTACAGTTACATGTTTGAGGATAACAGCTGAAGTGAAGCTTCAAAAACTCAATGTAAACCACAGAACACACAACTGTCTTTAATGCAACATATGCACAAACAGTTCAAGATTATTGAGAAAAGATCATGAAAAAAATGTTGCTTGCTCAGAAATAATTTATTTATTTGTTGAATGTATTTTTGTGTTGTTTTTTATATTACAGTTTTCACTACACGCATCAAATAATTCAGGTTATCAGCCTTAAATTTTGCTATAGCGTTATATGTAAGATTAAATTAATTGTGTGACAGATGCTTTAAAATCTAGTTTCTGGGGTCCAGCACGATTGTCGTCTCTCTCTGCATATTATCTCTGAATTTTCAAGATAATAATAATAATAATACCGCACATTACCATAGCTTGTAAAACACAACCAAAATGCATTAGCAATGTTTCGGTCACACAACCTTCATCAGGCTTTCATCTGATAATTCTTTATAAAAGCTTTTGTCTTACGCACTTACCCATAACTTATCAGGCGTGCAAGGTTCATTGATTTATCTCTGAATTATTAGCAATTTAAATTCACTTAAATCAATCTAACATAAATATTTCCATCGACACAGCAGTTATCAGGCATCTCAACACTAAATGCAGTGGCTAAAGAGGTGTGGTGCATTTTTTCTTTACTGTAGTCATACATTTCAGTAACATCACCAGTGAAAACAAAGGTAAGTTAGTATATATGGAAAGATTATGAGACCAACATTTTTTTTGTTATACAGTTTATTTTTCGTGTTATACAGTTTATTTTTCGATCTAAAAATATGACGACAAAATATAATAAAACACAATGAATCACAAATCAGAATGTCTTTAAGTTCATGTCCTCAACTACATAGTAATGAACTATTGGAAACCCAGCACTCTGGCACAAACGACCGTGGGTTTGATGCACTTACTGTGACAAGTGTTGCTCTTGTAATGCATAAAAGGTGGTGTGATTTTTTTGTCTTTCTGCTACACTGAGGCTGCAGTTGCAGTGTAGCTGGTGTGCACTTACAGAAGACATTCCTAGAACTGCTGACAAGTGTCCTTGATCCAGAAAACTTCAAGATCCTTATTTCATATCTTGTCATATGGAACAGATTATTACAAAGACACTGGTGTCTAGTATAAAATGTATTATGCTATGGCAATATGACACAAGGAAATCTGGACTTTGTGCAAGTAATGTCAAAATGAAATGATGTAACAAGGTTGATAAACACTGTACTCCAAACCTCACAATTAAAAAAAACAAAAAACACACAAAATAAACCCTCTTGAGCCAGACTGGAGTTCCAGAAGTCCAGTTATGTCAAAAACATAATTTCTTCTACACTGTAATACATAGTATTACTCCAAAACTAACCATACTGTCTTGCATAATACAAATTACAACAGAGTTTTACACAGTTTCCTAGTGTAAAACATTACAATGTGTTGCTTATTTCTTTACATCATTGAATCAATTTATTTATCATTTTGATAATTATGTACAGGGAAATTCTGAAGAATTTATTTGCTGAAAAGAAGCATAAATATGTGTACTTCTCTTTTGTATGTTACAGTTTAAGAACCCATATTTTACAAAATACTTTATGTACAGAACGAGCCCCTTTTGAAATCCCCTCCTAATATTTTGACTGTAAAGGCTTTTCAAATACAATGTAGCTTCAAAAGCTACACATATCTGCCTGGTCTGACTTGAGACAATACTGTTACCACAACCCATGAGAACTTTCATTACAATGCTGGGGAAAGCCCAAGTATTCATAAATCAGTGTTTCACTCCATATTAAATTTAAAGAAAGTTACAATATTGTCCTAGTAAAGTGCACTTCAAGCACTTCAAGAGCATCCTTGAGCAGTTGTTGCCAAAGGAAAGGGAATCTTATAAAATAGGCATATTTGATGACCCCTCTGCCTTTTAAACTCTATTTATAGACCTGGGTGCCAAAACCATTTCAGAGGGCTTAAGGAGCAATCACATTTACCTTCACGTGGCGAAATTCCACGGGCACGGAGGGCATGGGCAGATGTTGAGCACGTGTGAAACCAGCAAAAAACTAATAGTCAAGCAGCCTCTTTCTAATGCTGCACTGAGTGAGGTTACAAAAAAATACTCACTGCTAAAATTATTTCCTTGTCCATCGTGAATATTCAGTGTAGCTCTGTAAGAAGCACCACCCTCACAGAGGTCACTGCCAAACCATGCAAATTCCAATTGGTCAACGCAGTGAATTTGCCAAAATTCACCAAACTTGAACTACCTTGAGTACCTTGAGTTTCCTTTGCACCATGCAAAGGAAAATGTGATTACGCCTTTAGCAGTGCATCATTTCCACCAATACAGTCTCACCAATGCAAGCCCTGACAAATATGGTTTATACCATTACAGAGGGATGAACCCTCAATCTCAGTTCTGGCACTGTGTGTAGTGATTTTCAAAACCAGGGAAGCTCTTGATCTGTTGTCCCTATGAGTTTTGCTCAAGGTACTCATCAATCATGGTGAGATTGTTGAGCCAGTCTTCACTGCTGCCTACCAGAGTATCTATGAAGTCTACCTCCCCACCACCACCTCCTCCTCCTCCAGGCCCTTGTAGCCCCATTGCCCCATTGCTCTGATGCTGCGGGGTGTAGTCATAGGAGGGAAGCTTATGTCCAGGGTTGTGTCCAGGGCCGTAGCCCTGTGGTGAACAATGTTTGCCTGCAGAAGCAGTCTGGTAGCTCGGAGGAGCCATGCCATGAACTGGGTGCATCATAGATGGACCTCCAGGTTTCATGACAGCAAGAGCAGAAAGCGGACCTCTGATTCTGAGGCTGTGTTGAGATATGGAGGGGAGGGGCTGGCCAGTGGGGATCTTCTGTTCCTGTCTGCCCACCAGACCATGGGCTACCTGGTTAGGGGGAGGACGGGCACCGGGGAAGTTGTTTGGCATACCTGCCATGCTGGATCTCTGTGGAAACTGAGACCCCCCACAACCAGGTGGGGCTCCTCCACTGGGGAATGGATGTTGGAGGGTAGCAGGGTCCATATGTGGTTGCACCCCCTGATGGTGCTGCCAAAGCTGGGATTGTGACGAGGGTTGCTGCTGAGAAGGGAACATCATACGTGAAGGAAGAGCTCCAACTTGGTGCAACGCTTGCCGCAGGTGGTGAGTCGGAACAGGACCCCGTGTTAAGTTGGGACATGGCACGCCCGGTCGGGTCACACCGTGAGCTGGGTGTAGCGGTTGACGTGGAGGTCCACCCATTCCCATTATAATCTGGCCTGGCTGCATTGCCATCCCAAAGTCTTGTGAAGGATGACACAGGGGTTGTTTGGAGCCTTTGTTACACATGTATCCTCCAACGCTAGGGCCCATCTGGGACACAGAGCCAGAGGAAAGGCCCATTCGATTTGTGGGTAAAGGGCCACTATGGGAGAGTATGGTGGGATTGGGCTGTTGAGAAGGCCCCATAGCATAACCACCACACTCTGGAGGAAGTGGTCGACCTGGACCTGCAGGATGAGAACAAATAAATTTGTTGTATATAACATGTTGTAAAAGTTCTTTTCTGGCACTCAATAATCATTGATGTGCCATCAAATCTTGCTTATGGGAAATTATAAATGTTTTATATAGCTTGGTAATATGCTACTGTACCTTGAAATTGTGAAACCTGTTGGCAGTCTGTGATCTGCGCTCCATTCATTTGTTCCATTTGCCTTTGCTTTTCCTTTAGGAGACAGACATAAATATAATAACATCCCTCAAACAATATCAGCAACAGAAGGCAAACAGATATGATGCTAAATCTGTTATAAATACTCAAATTTTCTAAAATGTCAAATCCACCAAATCTCAGAAACTTTCCCAGCCAAAATTTTTGATTTTGTTGATACTTTTTTTTTTACTGAAGAGATATACAAATAAATTAATGATGAAAGCCATAATCTTAAATGCCATCGATCAAAATAAAATTTTTGGCTATGATTTTGAAGCAAACCACATAAGTAAAAGTAAAAACTTAGTAAGGTGGCAGTGTCAATTTGTATTTACATTTTTTACACAGATATTATGTAGGGCTATAACTTAATTCAGCTGAGTTGTTGCATTATATGTCAACTTTTTGTGTTGCTTTTCATGTTGGAGTCCTTAAGTATTAAATATATTTCAATATCCTTTTAGATACTGATTTAGAACAAACTTTCCTTTTATGTATCTACATTTGTAAGGCCATATATGGTTAAGATATATCAGAGAAATACCAGAGTGTCAGAGATATGGGGCTCTAAATGTGGCTCCATTCATAAAGTGTTTAATTTTACAAATTTTCAATGGTTAAAAACCAAATGTGGGTCACATGGTATGAAGCTATTTGTTCTTGTCTGAAGTACAATTTATTTATTTGTTTATATATTAATACATTTTTTGACTCAATGCAACAAGGGGTGCTAAAGTCAACTGACTTTAGAATTGTAGACCTACCTATTTCTGTGTATTAAAATGTAATAATGATGCTGCAACCTTTCAAAGGTAATTTTTTTCAAAGCTTTTGCTCCTAAATCATAGCAAAAATGGTCATTTAGACCCCCTCTACAAACAAATTGATTACTCTGTAAATATTGATCCATGGCATTTCATATTTTGGCTTTTACATGTAAAAATATTAGAAAAAAACATTTAAGATGGGAACATCTGATTCAGTTGACACGGAATGACCCAAAAGCATTTCTACAGCACGATGCATTCATTCAGGGAATTTACATTTTGAACACAGTTTGCACACTGACCTGCTGCTGTTGAAGGTGTTTGCTTAATAGCTGATTCTTCAGCAAAAGGTTGTAGTTGCTGCCTTGGGGCTGTCGTTGCACTGCTGACGGAGAGTCCTGAAGATGTGGCACCATTCCTGCACCTTGATCCTACGTAAGAAGGTAAAAGAAAGAAATGGAGAGAGCACTATTAAACCTACAATCAGTTTCAAAGCTTTAAAATCTCCTTTTTTTTTGGATGCATAAAACAATGGTCATCATATTTACACAGACATGATCTCAAATTCACTTGACCTAATCCAACAACTGCAACTAACTACACATAGTCCCATTGTGATCAAAGACATGACGCCATTCAACGTTACTCAACACCACTTGAAAGGTCATCTCAAACAAACCCACAAATCCTAACAGGCTTCTTTCCTCAGCAGCCAAAGTCGTTAACATCTGTAAATAACCACAGAGGATTCAGACCAGATCCTGCTTTCCCAGAGCCACGGACATTTGTTTTTGTTGGCTTTCTCTGAATTCACCCCTCCACCCGAATGGTCCAGCTAGGCATTCCCATATTCCCATTCCCACAGAAGAAAACCTTCCCACCCTCTTCCCATCCAAATCCTGAGAACACCTCTTAGTCATGCGTAAAGTAGAACATTAATCACACATCATTCTTAAGATAAGAAGAGATAACTCAAAATTTGTCAGGAAGGAACATGCATGAAATGTAATGTAACAACACTGTATACAGGGAAAGGGTTCTGTCGCATGTGTAGAATTAATATGTTTAGGTTGAAACTAACATTGCTTACCACAGATTGTTTTAAATATCTGTCCTAACACAAATACAAATTCAATCTTAACATGTACACAGTACGCTTCTATCACACTTGAGAACAAGCGAAGGTAATCAGAGGCACCAACAGAGACACTTAGCATGAATCTGTGTAATCATCTTTGCTTGTAGCAGGCAGGGTGGTGAAACGGCTTCCCAGGGGGAATATCGTGGTGCTTTGCAGTGGAAATGAATGGCTTGTCTGCAGCACTAGTTCTGGTAATGGATATTGATCCAGCTCTTGGTTATGTGCAGCTCGAGTAAAGTGCTGGCTTGGATGCTTTTGTTGGTGGTGGCATTGCCTGAGAATTGTGCATGGTATGATTCTGTTTGAGAATGAAATCACTCTCCAAATCATATCTCCAAAGAGCACTCATTACCTTACAATCTGTTTCTAATGAGTATTTAATAATCAATAAACATTACACTTTAAACAAATTTCTCTCCTGTCAGCAGTTCAAATTCTTTATTCTTTACAGCCCAAGGAGAGACAATGGAGACTTGATTAGTATTGCGATCAGTTACTCTCACAAATCCAATAGAGAACAAAAGCTTGCTGTGTTGATTGCGAACGCTAGATGGCGCATGCGCACTCTCTCAGTCCCAATCAAACACAACGCTCAGCTCGTTTTAACTGCTTGATCCTCCTCAAGAATAGGACACTTTGATGAGCTTTATTTGAACGACAGCTCTATCGTCGGTCTCTATCGACCCCTTTATTCTATAGCACCTTGATGCTAAAAACTAAACATAATCTGCAGTTTGTCCCACTTGGCTTGAATAAGGAGTAAAGGATCCAGTCACATTGGCACTGTACACAGTCTTTAGTGCACCACACAAGTAGGAGTCCAGATATAAAGCAGTAAAGTGCTACTGATTGTAAGTAGCCGTGTATTTTGAATATACGACACGATACTCTGTCAGGACGCAGCTTGAGCTCTATCCGGGAGAGCTCGCCAAGTTAAACAGCGTTTCTGATTGTGCCCTCGATAAGAGACGGCCTCTTTATTTAATTTCCCCCGTCCTGAACTACACCCTAACACCTCACAACCTTTCCAGAGCCTCCAGCAACCACGCACGTTTAAAATCAAGCAGTCTGTCAAACCGGCTCCCTTTCCGTTCCGTGTCCTCACTCAGTTTTTCATGCGACTCACATTTCAGCGTGCATTTAATAGATTAGATACCGCAGCAGAGGTTATCAAAGCAATCCGCTGCCTTCTGTTGTCTGACAGAAAGCAACCGTTCCTATGGGTAAAAGACAGTGACAAAGAAAGAGAGATATGTTTAACCCTGTCATAATACATAGGAGTGGAAAGAAAGGTTAATTTTGAGGTCTCTCAATTTTAAGTTCCTTACTGGCATGATTGTGTCATTGCCAAAGCATCAATAAATGCAAAAATTATGATAAGAGTAAAATAATGAGGCAGTAACAAATAACAATAAAAACAGAATTAAAATAAGATGCCAAATCATGTTTACTATACAATATTAAAACAAATAAAAATGTACAGGCATTAATGATCATAAAATATAGGCTACTGTAACAGTTGTGCAAAGACCTTTATTATGATGATAAAAGCAGTGATTGGTTTCTGAGGGTGTGCAGCTCAAAAATAAAATTTCGCTGCAACTGATCCGTAACTGACCTCCCCAAGTAAAACCTGCATCTGGTCTGTTTCTTTCTCTCAGCAACTAATACTCCTTACCCTAAACCACATAAAAGAGCACAATTACCCGCAATATCAAATAAGTGATTAAAAAGACACCCAATTATGCGTTTGCATACTGTTAAAGCTGTCCTTGTTCATGTCCATCAACCATGCAGTGCAAAATAGGTCACACTTTTACTTATAGCATCTGAACAGATTGAGAACCCCACAGGCTTTATTTGCCAAAGACAAGGCTATGGATCACTGTTTTCCTCCTGAATGAAAAGGACATTATATCCACATTTCCATATTGATGTCCAGTTTCCAGACTATAGTATAATTGCCATGGTAAACAGCACAGTGCAGGACTATAAGAAGAGAAAGAGAGAGAGAGAGAGAGAGAGAGAGAGAGAGAGACAGAGAGAGAGAGAGAGGGATGGTAGCTGTTGAATGTCAGTGAATTAGATTTGTCATGCAACTGAGTGACCTTGCTGTGAGTAGAGAGGAGAGGGACACAGAAAGAGTGAAAACCTATGACTGGAAGAGTCGGGAAAAACGAGACGAGGATGAATGGGGGGGGGGTAGAAAGAGAGAAAAATGATATAAGGGGAGAGAGAGTGAGCAACTAAGGCCACATCTGCAGTAATCGGTTTTCTTTTGAAAACTCTGTTTTCAGATTTGTAACATTGTCAGTGCTGGGTAGTAATGTACAGTATTACATGTAATATGGATTATGTAATGATTGTCAATTACCCTCATATTAGGGTATTAATATTGCGGTGTCGCATCGTGCCTGGTGTTGACAGACAGATTGCTCATCACTGGAATCTTATCGCATTGCGTCTGGTTAGGAGCAAGGTGCAAGACAACAAATTAAAACTTTTGATTGGCAAATCAAACAAATGATGGCATATTCAAAGGGGTAATGACATGACTTTTTTTTTTTCAAAAAGGTTGACTTTAAAGGGTAACTAAACACCTGCTCAGAGTCTGACTCCACCCACTAGAAATATTTGAAAATGCTGGAAAAGTGGGCAGACCCCGGTGGGGATAGAGGGAACGAACCGAGTGCGGGGCTGAGCGGGGGGTTGGGGGTACCTGAGACTCGTAGTGACGGATTAATTGACAGCTGCTGTCAGACTCTATGTTATTATTATTCCTCACACGGTCGCAAGACGACATGTACATGAATCTGGTGTGGTGAGCTGGAACCTGCTTACGTCAGCTGTCACCGCTTACGTCACGAAGTACCGCAACAGCCAATAGGAAAATTCAACTGCAGTAGCCACCGTTCAACCTGAAGAGGGCAGCACTCAGACGCTTTTACACCATATATTGTAGAATTAAAACACTTTATACACAAATGTCAAAAAAATTACTTGAATCAATGACCAGTACTAATAAAGCCCCATGCTTACAGATCATTAACTAAAAAAAGTTGGTTTAGGGTTTAGTTACCCTTTAATATTAGTAAAGTTTTTTTGCACAAAAAAAGCAATATATTTGTAAAACATTATCATTTTGCCCCCACATTCTGACCCTCTGTCAGAAACGCTCAGTTTTGCTGCTGCTTCTCCTTTAAGACTTGACAGTAAACACCCACTGTCCTGCTCTCTCCTTGCCATCTCACTGCTCACCGCTACTGGGTGGGGCTACGGAGGTGATAAGGTAAAGTAGTTGTTGATGTGTCGTTGT
Organism: Xyrauchen texanus; assembly: GCF_025860055.1. Classification (NCBI taxonomy): domain Eukaryota; kingdom Metazoa; phylum Chordata; class Actinopteri; order Cypriniformes; family Catostomidae; genus Xyrauchen; species Xyrauchen texanus. The sequence continues at coordinate 23,054,494 of NC_068276.1, read as the reverse complement.
GGTCAGATGCAAATGTCTGCCACAGTGTGACATCACAATGTGGAGGAAGGTGAGAACAAGCTTTTGGTGGATTGATTTCAACAAATGCTCTTTTTGAAGTGAGTAGGAAGTTTTGAGTTCTGAAACTTACAGTATGCTCCATAGTACAATGACCTCTTATATCTTTAAAGATCAAGGAAAATTAAATTCCTCATGTCATGACCAATTTAAAAGAGGTAGAAGTAAAATTAGTAGTGGATAATGGGAGAGGACAGGAGAAAGAGATGCAAGGAAAGTGCAAAACATAATGAAAGTGGGATAGAGTTGTACAGAGCGCTCCTCTGAGTGTGTTTAGCTGGCAGAAATCCAGCTGTCTTGAGCAGAGGCAGACACTAAGTACTGTGATTGCCATGACAAATAGGCTTTTATCTCTACGGTAACCACGTTTATTTACATATATTGCCTTGATGGTGAGGTTAAAACACTTTCAAGTAGTAACCAACACAATGATGTCCACTGCTACCTAAGAATGGCTGGTTCAACATCTTTTGTAAACGTATGTTAAAATGTATATATGTCTACATAATGTATATGAACGATAAGTAACAACTCATAATGTTTTGATAATATGTAACATGCAGTTTCAGCACGTCCTGATTTATGCATGCACACTCACATACACATATGCAATGATATGTACATGTGTGCGATGGTGAGAGTGGCTCACATCATTGGGCATGAGAGGAGGATGTTAATGAATGTGAGGCCTGACCTACTTCCACAACAACACATATAAGCTCTCTCTGTCTGTCTCTCTCTCTTTCTCTGTTTGTATGGCTTGGAGACAAGAGACAGTCTTCATGCCAACCTTCCTCTGCTGGTTAACCACATTATGCTATGTCCACACACACACACACACACACACACACACACACACACACACACACACACACACACACACACACACACACACGTAGTGTTTCCATGATTTATGGGGACTTTCCATAGATATAATGGTTTTTATACTGTACAAACTTTATATTCTATCCCCTAAACCTAACCCTACCCCTAAACCTAACCCTCACAGAAAACTTTCTGCATTTTTACATTTTCAAAAAACATAATTTAGTATGATTTATAAGCTGTTTTCCTCATGGGGACCGACAAAATGACAGATTTAGGTAAAAAAACATTTTTTTTAAATAAAATAAAGATTTGAGGTGTGTGGGTGGGTGGATGAGAGAGAGAGAGAGAGAGAGAGAGAGAGAGAGAGAGAGAGAGAGCTCCCCCAGTCTTGTGGCTTTGAAGCTTGCTAACTATCCTGGGATCCTTTGAAACACCGCCTCAAATTCCCGAACTGTTCCTGGCACGCACTTCTGTGTGCACACACACACACACACACACACACACACACACACACACACACACACACACACACACACACACACACACACACACACACACACAGACACACACACACACACACACCTCCCCCTACCAGTGCCAGACAATGGAGAGTAAGATGCACACATGCACACACGCACACACAAACACACACACTTGTGTGCTAAAGCTTGCCCACATACAGCATTCACACAAAAACATATTTACACATTCTCACATGTACTCTACACACATTCACACACACCTGGGCTGAGAGGTAAAGAGCCGCTGCCAGGCTAATGTTAACTTGGCAGAGTGCTTCATTTATTCAGCATTCATTCCTGCCGCAGCTAGGCTCAATGTCCTCAACCCTGCAGAACACAGAACCACAGAACTGCGCAAGGCTATGTCTACTACACACCAATTTCGTCATTAAAGCTATAGACACCTCAAGCTTTGTATTGATGATTTATGTGCCGTGGCTGATGGTGCAGCTTTTCAAAGTTCTAATTGTTACAATGGTAAATTCCTGGAAATAATATTACTTTACCTTGGCAGTCTTCTAAGATATGAGAAAATTCTATTACAATGAGACTCTCTCTTTCTCGCCGTCTCTGTGGTGGACGCAGAGACTTGTTTGTTTGTGTTCATCCAAATTAGGCCCCTCTGCATTACCCTGGAACCATATACTCTACCATCTGTGTACACCCCCTACCCCCTCTCCATTCCACCCCAGGGCAAGGTCACTCGGGACGGGCTCTGCTCAGCCACTACACTACAACAAAGACAACACAGTTGGCCTTCACTGCATCCGAGCATGTGTCTTATTAAGCCATTTTATATTGTTGTCGTGTATTATTCTGTATATTCTCTACACAGTTTTAATTATATTTCTGCTTCTTAGACTGAATAATAAGTCAGTTATGGAACAGAATAAACTATTATGTTAATTATTGAAATTGCTTGTAGCACAAAGAGCAGCTCTACAGAGGTCTGACTAATCCAAATTCTTCATTCCTCTCAGTTCATGCATTAACATTAGTGATTGACCAAATATATCATCCTGGCCGATTAATCACCCCAAATTTTGGGCATCTTGAGATGATCATATCAGCTTATACTATCATGCCTCCTTGGCTGATAAACTAAAGTGTTAGAATATTGCACTTATTTTATTTATATATGCATGTAAAGAAAAAAATATAATATACCTGTACATAAAATATCAATGCCAATTTATTTATATAGCACAATGACAGTTGAGCGAAGTGCTGTAAAATCATTGCAATATAAAACATCATTGAAATATAAAAACATATAAGTACACAATGTAAACAAATACACCTAAGATTGATTAAAAGCTAGTGAAAATAAATACGTTTTTAACTTTAATTTAAAATCGTGTATTGTTGAGGCAGTTCTAATGAAAACAGGTAGGCAGTTCCAAAGCTTAGGAGCCACTACCGCAAAGGCATGGTCACCTCTCACTTTCTATTTAGACCTGGGGACAATCAAAAGCCTCTGATCGGAGGACCTGAGTGATCTCCCAGGCTAGATCAGAGAGATAGGATGGCGCTAGCCATTATAGAGTATAATTTGAATTCAATTCTGTAACAAATCGGCAACCAGATCAGGGAGATTAAAATAAGAGTTATATGTTCGTGTTTGCGTACACCTGTCAAAAGCCTGGCAGCAGCATTTTGAACCATTTACAACCATGCAAGAGATGATTGGCTTATTCCTTCTTTTACAACAGTCGAGTCTAGATTAAATAAAAGCATGAATAAATATATATATATATATATATATATATATATATATATATATATATATATATATATACACACACACACACACACACACACCTAATAACGTGCCTAATAACGTGTAGGTCCCTCTCGTGCCGCCAAAACAGCTCTAAACCGTCGAGGCATGGACTCTACAAGACCTCTGAAGGATTCCTGTGGTATCTGGCACCAAGACGTTAGCAGCAGATCCTTTGAATCCTGTTAGTTACGAGGTGGGGCCTCCATCGATCGGACTTGTTTGTCCAGCACATCCCATAGATGCTCAATTGGATTAAGATCTGGGGAATTTGGAGGCCAAGTCAACATATTGAACTCTTTGTCATGTTCCTCAAACCATTCCTGAACAATTTATCCCATGTGGCAGAGCGCATTATCCTGCAGAAAGAGGCCACTGCCATCAGGGAATACCGTTGCCATGAAGGGGTGTACGTGGTCTGTAATAATCTTTAGGTAGGTGGTATGTGTCAAAATAACATCCACATGAATAACAGGACCCAAGGTTTCCCAACAGAACATTGCCTAGAGCATCACACTGCCTCCGCTGGCCTGCCTTCTTCCCATGGTGCATCCTGCTGCCATCTCTTCCCCAGGTAAACGACGCACACGCCCCGGCCATCCACATGATTTCTAAAAGAAAACATGACTCATCCGACCAGGCCACTTTCTTCCATTGCTCCATGGTCCAGTTCTGATGCTCACGTGCCCATTGTTGGTGCTTTTGTTGGTGGACAGGGGTCAGCATGGCCACTCTGACTGGTCTGCGGCTACGCAGCCCCATATGCAGCAAGCTGCGACACACTATGTTCTGACACCTTTCTGTCATGGCCAGCATTATGTTTGTGGGATCAGACCAAACGGGCTAGCCTTTGCTCCCCATACGCCCATGACCCTGTCGCCGGTTGTCCTTCCTTGGACCACTTTTGGTAGGTAATAACCATGCATAACGGGAACACCCCACAAGACCTGCCTTTTTGGAGATGCTCTGACCCAGTTGTCTAGCTATCACAATTTAGCCTTATATATCCTACCCCTTGAGAGGTGCCACCAATGTAATGAGATAATAAATGTTATTCACTTCACCTGTCAGTGGTTTTTATATTAGGCTGATCAGTGTATATAATATACTGTGATATATATATATATATATACAGTGAGGAAAATAAGTATTTGAACACCCTGCTATTTTGCAAGTTCTCCCACTTAGAAATCATGGAGGGTCTGAAATTGTCATCGTAGGTGCATGTCCACTGTGAGAGACATAATCTAAAAAAAAAATCCAGAAATCACAATGTATGATTTTTTAACTATTTATTTGTATGATACAGCTGCAAATAAGTATTTGAACACCTGAGAAAATCAATGTTAATATTTGGTACAGTAGCCTTTGTTTGCAATTACAGAGGTCAAACGTTTCCTGTAGTTTTTCACCAGGTTTGCACACACTGCAGGAGGGATTTTGGCCCACTCCTCCACACAGATCTTCTCTAGATCAGTCAGGTTTCTGGGCTGTCGCTGAGAAACACGGAGTTTGAGCTCCCTCCAAAGATTCTCTATTGGGTTTAGGTCTGGAGACTGGCTAGGCCACGCCAGAACCTTGATATGCTTCTTACAGAGCCACTCCTTGGTTATCCTGGCTGTGTGCTTCGGGTCATTGTCATGTTGGAAGACCCAGCCTCGACCCATCTTCAATGCTCTAACTGAGGGAAGGAGGTTGTTCCCCAAAATCTCGCAATACATGGCCCCGGTCATCCTCTCCTTAATGCAGTGCAGTCAGCCTTGTCCCATGTGCAGAAAAACACCCCCAAAGCATGATGCTACCACCCCCATGCTTCACAGTAGGGATGGTGTTCTTGGGATGGTACTCATCATTCTTCTTCCTCCAAACACGGTTAGTGGAATTATGACCAAAAAGTTCTATTTTGGTCTCATCTGACCACATGACTTTCTCCCATGACTCCTCTGGATCATCCAAATGGTCATTGGCAAACTTAAGACGGGCCTTGACATGTGCTGGTTTAAGCAGGGGAACCTTCCGTGCCATGCATGATTTCAAACCATGACGTCTTAGTGTATTACCAACAGTAACCTTGGAAACGGTGGTCCCAGCTCTTTTCAGGTCATTGACCAGCTCCTCCCGTGTAGTTCTGGGCTGATTTCTCACCTTTCTTAGGATCATTGAGACCCCACGAGGTGAGATCTTGCATGGAGCCCCAGTCCGAGGGAGATTGACAGTCATGTTTAGCTTCTTCCATTTTCTAATGATTGCTCCAACAGTGGACCTTTTTTCACCAAGCTGCTTGGCGATTTCCCTGTAGCCCTTTCCAGCCTTGTGGAGGTGTACAATTTTGTCTCTAGTGTCTTTGGACAGCTCTTTGGTCTTGGCCATGTTAGTAGTTGGATTCTTACTGATTGTATGGGGTGGACAGGTGTCTTTATGCACCTAACGACCTCAAATAGGTGCATCTAATTTAGGATAATAAATGGAGTGGAGGTGGACATTTTAAAGGCAGACTAACAGGCCTTTGAGGGTCAGAATTCTAGCTGATAGACAGGTGTTCAAATACTTATTTGCAGCTGTATCATACAAATAAATAGTTAAAAAATCATACATTGTGATTTCTGGATTTTTTTTTAGATTATGTCTCTCACAGTGGACATGCACCTACGATGACAATTTCAGACCCTCCATGATTTCTAAGTGGGAGAACTTGCAAAATAGCAGGGTGTTCAAATACTTATTTTCCTCACTGTATATATATATATATATATATATATATATATATATATATATATATATATATATATATATATATATATATATCACACACAGCACTGTGCAAACGTCTTAGGCACATAAGATGCTTCACAAAAACATTTGTCTTAATATGGTTATTTATATCTTCAGCTATAGTGTGTCAATAGGGAATACACATTTTAGACTCCCAAACATTTATTTTGCAAATATAATAGAATAGAAGAACAGGGAGCCCTGTAACAGATGGCATGGTCCCCACAGAGCCCCCCACTGAAGATTGTGTCAGCCTGGGATTACAAGAAGAGACAGAAGCAACTGAGACACCCGAAATAGACAGAAGAACTGTGGTGAATTCTCCAAGAAGCTTGAAACATCCTATCTGCCAACAACCAAGAAAAACTGTATCCAGGTGTACTTAGGAGAACTGGTGCTGTTTTGAAGGCAAAAGTGGTCACACAGAATATTGATTTAGCTTTGCTTATGTTTACTGGACTTTGTATGATGTTAATTGATAAATTAAAACTATTTATGGCATTATTTATGTATATATATATATATATATATATATATATATATATATATATATATATATATATTGTATATATATTTATGTATATACAGGTGAAACTCGAAAAATTAGAATATCGTGCAAAAGTTCATTAATTTCAGTAATTCAACTTAAAAGGTGAAACTAATATATTATATAGACTCATTACAAGCAAAGTAAGATATTTCAAGCCTTTATTTGAAATAATTTTGATGATTATGGCTTACAGCTTATGAAAACCCCAAATTCAGAATCTCAGAAAATTAGAATATTGTGAAAAGGTTCAGTATTGTAGGCTCAAAGTGTCACACTCTAATCAGCTAAACACCTGCAAAAGGTTCCTGAGCCTTTAAATGGTCTCTCAGTCAGGTTCAGTTGAATTCACAATCATGGGGAAGACTGCTGACCTGACAGTTGTGCAGAAAACCATCATTGACACCCTCCACAAGGAGGGAAAGCCTCAAAAGGTAACTGCAAAAGAAGTTGGATGTTCTCAAAGTGCTGTATCAAAGCACATTAATAGAAAGTTAAGTGGAAGGGAAAAGTGTGGAAGAAAAAGGTGCACAAGCAGCAGGGATGACCGTAGCCTGGAGAGGATTGTTAGGAAAAGGCCATTCAAATGTGTGGGGAGCTTCACAAGGAGTGGACTGAGGCTGAAGTTACTGCATCAAGAGCCACCACACACAGACGGGTCCTGGACATGGGCTTCAAATGTCAAACGTCTTACCTGGGCTAAAGAAAAAAAGAACTGGTCTGTTGCTCAGTGGTCCAAAGTCCTCTTTTCTGATGAGAGCAAATTTTGCATCTCATTTGGAAACCAAGGTCCCAGAGTCTGGAGGAAGAATGGAGAGGCACACAATCCAAGATGCTTGAAGTCCAGTGTGAAGTTTCCACAGTCTGTGTTGGTTTGGGGAGCCATGTCATCGGCTGGTGTTGGAGTACTGTGCTTTATTAAGTCCAGAGTCAACGCAGCCGTCTACCGGGACATTTTAGAGCACTTCATGCTTCCTTCAGCAGACAAGCTTTATGGAGATGCTGACTTCATTTTCAAGCAGGACTTGGCACCTGCCCACACTGCCAAAAGTACCAAAACCTGGTTCAATGACCATGGTATTACTGTGCTTGATTGGCCAGCAAACTCGCCTGACCTGAACCCCATAGAGAATCTATGGGGCATTGCCAAGAGAAAGATGAGAGACATGAGACCAAACAATGCAGAAGAGCTGAAGGCCGCTATTGAAGCATCTTGGTCTTCCATAACACCTCAGCAGTGCCACAGGCTGATAGCATCCATGCCACGCCGCATTGAGGCAGTAATTAATGCAAAAGGGGTCCAAACCAAGTACTGAGTACATATGCATGATTATACTTTTCAGAGGGCCGACATTTCTGTATTTAAAATCCTTTTTTTTTATTGATTTCATGTAATATTCTAATTTTCTGAGATTCTGAATTTGGGGTTTTCATATGCTGTAAGCCATAATCATCAAAATTATAGCAAATAAAAGCTTGAAATATCTTACTTTGCTTGTAATGAGTCTATATAATATATTAGTTTCACCTTTTAAGTTGAATTACTGAAATTAATGAACTTTTGCTCGATATTCTAATTTTTCGAGTTTCACCTGTATATATACCTCTAACTCTCTCTCCATTTGATATTAAAGAGCCATTCTTAAAGAAACACACATACAAAGGATGTGTGAACTGAATTTCTGTGACCATTTCAATTGCATGTAACAGCACACAGGAAATCAGTGGTCATGATTTTGCTTCATAAAACAGAACTGAGAAAATGCTATTTCTGTTCCAGGCTTCCCCAAACCAAAAATACATTATATTAACTTTCCTCTGGGATGCACACAGTTCTAAATATCCACACTTTAATTTAGCAAGCACCACTAAAATAGTTTTTTTAATTATTCACCTACAGTTTGTTGAAAACCCTGTCTGCAAACCCACGGTGGTCTGAGAGATCTCAGTGAACATGCCTCTCCTCTGACATTCACTCTGCTAGAACAGTCAACAGCATGGCAGAACTTCCTTCCTGTCGACCACAAATGTGTGTGTGAGGATGAACATAAGGCAGTGCTACAATGTGCATGAGCACCAGCATAACATCTTCCCTAGATGTTATTAATGCAGGCACACACACTTTCCTCATTCCTTGGTCATTATGAGACTCTTTCATTATTTAACTCAATCCATCCTATCCAAATCCACTCCATTTTCCTGTTATACCCACCCCCAACACACACACACACACACACACACACACACACACACACACACACACACACACACATGTTGTGTTTCCATGTTTTATGGGGACTTTCCATAGACATAATGGTTTTTATACTGTACAAACTTTATATTCTATCCCCTAAACCTAACCCTACCCCTAAACCTAACCCTCACAGAAAACTTTCTGCATTTTTACATTTTCAAAAAACATAATTTAGTATGATTTATAAGCTGTTTTCCTCATGGGGACCGACAAAATGTCCCCACAAGGTCAAAAATTTCGGGTTTTACTATCCTTATGGGGACATTTGGTCCCCACAAAGTGATAAATACACGCTCACACACACACACACACATGTTGTGTTTCCATGTTTTATGGGGACTTTCCATAGACATAATGGTTTTTATACTGTACAAACTTTATATTCTATCCCCTAAACCTAACCCTACCCCTAAACTTAACCCTCACAGAAAACTTTCTGCATTTTTACATTTTCAAAAAACATAATTTAGTATGATTTATAAGCTGTTTTCCTCATGGGGACCGACAAAATGTCCCCACAAGGTCAAAAATTTCGGGTTTTACTATCCTTATGGGGACATTTGGTCCCCACAAAGTGATAAATACACGCTCACACACACACACACACACACACACACACACACACACACACACACACACACACACACACACACACACACACACACACACCAGTGTTCGTTGGGGGATTACTGCTGTCAGGATAAATCAGCTGCTTAGACCACTCACCCTTGTCTAAACCAGACTGGTAAAAGCGCCAATAAACAGTCAATCCCTTAGAAACACTTTATAAACACCTCACACGCTCTTTCTTAACCTGTAATCATAGCTTATTAGTTTTAAGACACTCCACAAAGCTAGCAAGACAGGTTATGTCACCCTAAAATAACACTCATCCCATAAGCTTCATCTTTTGGCTAAAGTTTTCCATCCCAATTTAGAACTATTACTGAAACGCACACTGTAAAAGATAAAATTGTAGGTAACCATTTGAATCTTGAATTACTTTATTGATGCGTGTTGATTTAGCATAAAACCAAACTATAAACAATGTCTGATGCTAAACATCTAATATAAGCAAGATAACAAAGTATAACATTCACTAGACAGGGTGTTTAGGACCAAGACGTGAAACTTATTAGACGGCTTCTCACCAAATAAATAAATAAAATTGACATGAAATATTGATTTGACTTCAAACTGTTCTATGTGAGAAAAAAAAACTGTGATGTCATATGAGGTACATAAATCTAGCACTATTTAGGAAATTGGTTGCTTGGGGTGACGGTCAATTACAGTTTGGCAGTTAATTATACAAAAATATTTGACTTCACAATGTCAAGATTGACCAATCAGAATAAAGTATTCCAGAGTGCCGTGCAATAATATGTGAACTACGTGAGGTTTTCTGACACTTGTAGCCCATTCAAGGTAGTCTGTCATACTTAGTGGGGAGAGAGACCTGTGTACAGCAATTCTTGGCTTTCCTCATGCAAGGATAGCAATTTAAATAAACTGATAACATGTACATAACACACATGCACACGCACGCACGCACGCACACGCCACGCGCACACACACACACACACACACGTTGTGTTTCCATGTTTTATGGGGACTTTCCATAGACATAATGGTTTTCATACTGTACAAACTTTATATTCTATCCCCTAACCCTAACCCTACCCCTAAACCTAACCCTCACAGAAAACTATCTGCATTTTTACATTTTCAAAAAACATAATTTAGTATGATTTATAAGCTGTTTTCCTCATGGGGACCGACAAAATGTCCCCACAAGGTCAAAAATGTCAGGTTTTACTATCCTTATGGGGACATTTGGTCCCCACAAAGTGATAAATACACGCTCACACACACACACACACACACACACACACACACACACACACACACACACACACACACACACACACACACACACACACACACACCATGGCCTTGAGCATTCTCTCCTTCCATTTATCCTTTTTCTGACTCCCACACACACATCTATAATTTGGCCTGTTTTGTTTGGGTTGTCCTTAAATTATGGTTCAGGTCTGTGAGCAGATCTCTTAAGAGCTAAGGTCTTTTATTATGTGGCTATTCCTTCAGACAAAGCTATTTCTGTTTTTCAAGCTTGACACTAGAATGTCTGATCATGAAGGGGAGAAATTCAGACTGATCACAGTGTAAATTTGGCAAAAGTAGTTTGAAAGTTCTGCTGCTGAAATTGTTCTGTGCTTATCAAAATTTTAACCACTGCCCCAAGTGGCTGAAGCTGGAAGTGTTAAGCTCAAGTTTCCAAGTGAAATGTCCACCAAACCCCAAACCCCAACCCTGAAACAGTGGAGTAAAAATTGTATTTTAGAGTGAAACTACAACCTCTGAATGACGCTCACTATTGTTTAAGTGAACATGATTACTTGCCGATTTGCAAAACACCAGTTCACGCAATGCACTGTCAGCAGTTCTAGAGAGAAATGCTTTCACGCAAAAAGGACTGACGGGGAATGGCACTTGTCAGTAATTCGGCTGAATGGGGTTGATTTCAGGGTACATGAACTTTCGGAATGCAACGTGTTGATTTCCCGTGTGATCATGTTTGAGAAATTTCCAAAAACATGGAAATCCTAAACTTCTCCACTAAGGTTCTGAATGGCCTTTGGCAACAACCGAAAACGTCTATATTTCTCTTTCTCTCTAACTCTTCCCAGGTCCCATACTCACTGCTAACTCTTATTCTATGCTCCCTTGTTTACCACCCCTTTTCGCTTCAGTTGTTCCTTTAATAAAGCAATGTAATCCTGGATGAATGAATTAGGTTAATGCAGGGAAACGGGTGACACAAACATTATATGCTCTCTCTCCCTCTCTCTTTTTCCATTTGACTCTTGTGCTCACTAAGCATGGACCGTTCTTTTAAGAACTGCACACCTGGTTTCATTTGGTAAATTGATTGGGAGATTTGTGTGCTGAGTTGAAGATAAAGACCCATGGGATGATTGGAGAAGCCACCATTACAACTGACAGATGTCAAACACGCGAACAAGTATCACACGCTAAAGGGCCATTGACACATATCATTAGGCTTACGTAATGTTATTTAAAGGAGGAACACAGTAAGCTGTGAACTGTAAACTTATTCAACCTCTTTTTAACTCATTAGCTGGCCTAGACTGAAATGGCTTTTTTCTGTGTCGATTTTGGGTGATTTTGTGAAAATCTTTGGAAATGATTCCAATCTAAAATGCATTATTTTGAGCACTTGACTTCTAAACATTAGTTGAAGGATTGAGTTAAATTGCTTAGATAAGCAATTTGTAAAGTGAAGAACAAGTCTAGCAGGAAATTATGCGCCAGATTGAAAACATTTCAAAATAGCAAATTGATGTTAACAAGTTGTTTGCGTTCTGTTTAATTATGCATGCTGCATTCTCGCCCATATGTTGCTCAGCAAGAGTGTGACATAGGAGGCAGAAATTCATGTGTGTTATCCCCTGTTGGCAAAAGAAATAAATAGCTTCCCTTACATTTGCTGGACCGCCTGCTTTAATCCCCGTTTTAATCCTGTCTAAATTATTCGGCAAAGTATGTTCTTGCAATATGTTAGTGTAATTGTTGTGCAGCACAGATTCATCCACATTATCAGAGATAACCAGTTGGAAAAAAGGTTTAAACAATGTGTGCATTGATGGTTGTCATAGATACCTTCTTATACACATCTTTCTCTCACATATAAAATAAATTTGTTCTTCACAGGTAAGGTTTAAACAGTGTGAGGGTTTAGCATAAAGGCAAGAAGTTGCAACGCCAGTCTAACCATTGACATACACCATGTGGACACATTCTATCACACATAAGTGTATAACAGACAGAGAAACAAGCACAGACATTCAAATAGATGGGCATCATGTCTGCAACTGGTTGACTTGGTGACTAAGTGGACCATCGTCACGCCTTCGGTGTGTTTCTTAGTCAATGAAAGTGAAGGATTCTGTGTGCCCATGGCTTGTGGCATTAGATGAGTAGATTTCACAAAGTAAATCACAATGTTAATTACTGAACCTTAAGTGTTGCACCGACTTGTTTCTTTGTCTCTTATCTCTCTGTCTTCTGTATTTACAGAATATATTCTACGGTATGTCTAGGACAACTTCTACTGATGAGAGTGGTGGTTTCTTTAGTGTATGAATGCGTGTGCTGAACAATGCTTATTTTAATAGGTTCAATAAATTTGAGCATTTATTTCTGATATGCAAATCTCTAAGATGGTGTCGGTCTGCTTTTGTTACTGTGCTTAATGGGATGTTGGCAGCCTAACAGTTAAGGATCTGGCCATCTAAAATAAAACTGGATGGCATTCCCTACAATGACCCACGAACCAGATAGTCACAGTGAGGTCAATCCTATTCATCATCACTAAGCCCTTGAGAATGTGACCAAAACTCAATGGGTCAATACCAGTGTACTGCTGACCAATGAAATTCTGACTTTGCCATGACCTTTTCAGTCATTTGTCATTACTGGATAAGGATTTGTTTGGTTTTATTTTGATTCAAACTGATTTGCTAATTAATCATTCAGATCTATTTGATGAAAAGAACTAAAAATAATGATTTGCTTACAAATCAGACATCAGAATGGCTTGCAAGAATTTTTACTCTACAAATATTTCCTGATGCTTTTTTTTGGCAAAATAAATAGTTAAATTACACAGTAATTTGACTAAAAACTGTGGAGACTGAATCAGAATTGATGCAAGGACGTTTTACAGTCACATAAAAAGAGAAAGCTTAATTTGATTGCGATTATAAACCTGATAACATTAGCGTAAGTGAACAGAACTGCTAATAACGTCTCATAACACACTCACTATGATGCTTTGAACTGTTTATTTACTATTGCCTATACTAAGACCCGAATCAATATGTAAATGAATTAATGTTACGTTATTAGCTTCAATGAACTTTGGAGCAAATGTAGGTGTCCTCACTGATGTTATAGATGTATAGATGTCATTTGGGAATGAGGGATGACACAGTTTAATCCAAAGCTTGCATTTCTCGAGCTTTATTTAAAGATTTTTTTTAAACGTTAAAAAAACACTGCGTGTATTCTCTCTGGGTAACTTTTGCCATTATTACAAGAGACCTGGCAACAAAGTTTTTTTATATTTTGTGGATCATTTCTGTAATTTAAGCTTAAAACTACTTAAACACACATTACTCTCATAGACTCTCATTGGAAAAAAGCAAACGCTTGTCAGAGAAATGGCGCACAACCAAGCTAGGATTAGTCAGAAACGCTTTCAAGGCAGGGCTTAACGATGGGTCATTTACGTTGAGTGATACACTACACTCTCAAAACTGTGACTTATATCTTCAATCTGATGCTCAAGACAACGTAAAAGTAGAAAAGTAGAACAAAGTCTCATTGCAAGGCTTTTTGTGGTCTCCCTCTCTTTTCCTCTAGCTCTTTTTCTTTTTCACTCTTTATTTCTGTATTCCCCTTTATTCACTTTCATCACTCTCTACAGGGTGTCTAAAAGAAGGCGAGGAAAAGACAACAACAATCGAGTGCATGTCAGACAGAATGAATGGTGGAGGAGAGAGAGAGAGAGAGAAACGGACCCAAACAGGAGCAGGAAGGCACTCTGAGAGGAGAAAAGACTGAATCAGCATCCACCACAGCAAGAGCTGCTGTCTGAAACACTTAAATGTGTGTGTCAGTGAAGAAAGAATTTTTGAGTGTGTCTGAGGGTGAGAGAGAGCGACTGTGTTTGTGTGTGTGCTCTGGCATCTGTCAAGAAAGTGCCTTAGTGGACAATAAATGGATTCAGCGGTGGAGAATCCTCAACTTTGTAACAGATGGATTCATGTTATGAAGGACACACACATATACTGATATATATATATATATATCAGTATCTCAAGAATTAATAGTGGTGTTTTCATTATTACATCAAGTGTTGTTTCGAAAGCAAAAAGAAACAAATGAAACACAGAATATAGGCTGTCATCCATGCAGATTGACCAAAGCAAAGCGGGCGTGTTTACGCGTGTTTAACCGAACGTGAAGCGCTGCCGGCTCATGAAGATCGAATGGATTTCACGTACTGCACAAGCCTGTTGGGTAGACTGCAGTCTCATCACATTTTACATTTTTGTTTAACCTCCCATTCAGCTCATGAAAACACGCTGCGTGATCACGAGGAAGGATTACATCAAGATGTAATGTGCCATAGGTTGCTGACCCCTGGTATAGAATCATGTAGTAGAATTCAGTACTGTCAAATCGAACCAAAAATTTGTTATAATTTAATTGAAAAAATATCACATTTAACAAAAAACGGGAAATACAAATGTAGTTTTATTTCCGATTAATCAAAGGAAAACCCCCCGAAGATTAATTGATTATCAAACTAATTGTTAGGAAAACCC
This sequence comes from Xyrauchen texanus, assembly GCF_025860055.1. Classification (NCBI taxonomy): domain Eukaryota; kingdom Metazoa; phylum Chordata; class Actinopteri; order Cypriniformes; family Catostomidae; genus Xyrauchen; species Xyrauchen texanus. The sequence goes on along the minus strand of NC_068276.1, from coordinate 23,039,295 downwards.
CCCGAAGATTAATTGATTATCAAACTAATTGTTAGGAAAACCCCCCGAAGATTAATTGATTATCAAACTAATTGTTAGTTGCAGCCCTAAAATAGCCAATTATGAAATTGTATGGTTTGTCTAAATTTTCCTAGCGATCATTGGTATTTGTTGTCTGAATATTTAAACAGTCTGTATCTGTCATTTGCTTCTGGCTGTATATTCAATAAAAATGAATTGAACTATTGCAAAGATTGGTGTTGGGTGAATTACATTTACATTTATGATATGAGTGTTATTATGGCATACAGTTTGTAAGAATAGTTTACAGACTGCTGAGCTGTCTAAAAAGAAAAATTTCTAGTGTTCGTCATGTGTCCCAGCATTACAAATGAGATAAATGAGCCTCCGAACGGCATTTCGAAGGGAGAACAACCTTAATACCCATCACGCAAGATCGCATCAAACAAAATTGAATAAACATTATATTTGATCCCCACACCTTTCAGCACTCCAAAGCTCTTACAGTGGATGGTAGAGTCTTCATAGAAAACAGGGCATAGGGATGATCACTTCTGAATGAAACACACCTATTGTGTTGTTGTTGTTGTTGTTGCTCTTCCTCTTCGTTGCTTTGTGTTGCGCTCTAATTTGTTAAAAACACGTTGCACGCGGCACCTCTGTTTTTTATTTCACCTACTGCGGTCCGACTGACGTGTGTACATGCTAGATGTAACTGATCTACAATCGCATTATCAAAGTCTGTTAGTTAAATTTAGCAAAAAATTGTACTGGTCCGTGTAAAGGGATCAATGGAAAGGAGGAGGCGAGAACCGGCTTTTCAATATAAATAATATTTTAATTTCAAACTAAAACAGAAGACACAAACACACACATGACGGACATGTCCGTAAACGATCTCTCTCTCCCGCACGATCCTCTGCAGTCGACCTTTATCCCTCACGGAGGCTTGATTAGCCTAGTACGGGACCGGGTGTGTAGGATCACGACCCGGCACCGCCCTCCGCCCTGCCACAGTCCGATTTCAGTCGGACTCCATTATCTCCATCAGAACTTTGTGATTGACCTACATTATTTCCCACTGAATATATTGTTTCACTCTAATATGTCACATTTCAGGTTAATTGCATTGTGAATGCTGTTTCATATCTTTAAGACATATTTTTCACATACAGAGGCACTGACATGAAACAGTGCTAGCATGGTCACTATTAAAATTACATAGATCTGACATAACAGAGACATGAACAAACGCATGATAAAAAACACATTAAATCATCTGTGCGTAAATGTACCATATCCGGCAAGCACACACACACTAGAGCTGTCAAACAACCAGTCATCACTGTCAACACACGGCTTTATGTTGTGTTAGAGTCAATCTGACATTTATATAACCCGCTCTATCACAAACACAGAGTCAAACAAAATCTGAAAGTCACCACACACACATGGTTGGTCTGTCATGTACATTTGCGTTTGTATAAACTGATGCCAAACATATAAAGAGAGCAGTTTCACAGCAGTCAAGATTTGTAGACTAAACAGGAATTTACAGTACGTGATGAAACAGAGAGACATGAGTAAAAACACTTTGCTCTTTATCTTTTTGTATTTCATCTCTTTCTGTCCATTAAATATACAGTGGCCCAAAAGCGTTGTACCAACTTTGTTTCATAAAATTATATTCCTACACCTAAATTTTTGTTGTATGTATCACTGCAGTTTCCTGGTGAAATGAACACTAGAGGTGCAACAACTTTTATTCACTTTCACACAAATCACAAGTAAAGTCACTCTTTACAAGTAAACACTCACTTTTCGCCCTGTTTTTCACACATTGCTATCCTATTATATAGGGATGTTAACGATTAATCGATAATCGAATAGTTGTTGTTAATAACTTGATTGATTAAGCTTATCAATAATCGATTAATTAATTTCAGAACAAATATGTTCAGTAATCATGCCAGCAGAAGGCTGTCTATATGGTCACCTGCCGCTAAAGGGCTCTTGTGTGCTGCATGTCAGGTCTTGTCCGCATCACAGAAAAAGAACCGCACTGTAATCAGTGTTGGCGCATTTCTCTATAAAGTAACATTATGTTTTCTGCATACACTGTTACTGTGTGATAAAGTACAACATGATACAACAAGCACTTTTGACAAGCACTTTTCTGCCAGTCTCCTTGTTTCATCCCAACCCACAATTGCATCAGTGATTGCCAAGAGAGCATGAAGGCACATTCATTAGTGATGTCCAGATCGTGAACAAATGTTTCTTTTGAACTGGTTCTTGTTAGTGAACGAGTTGAACCGGTTCACCAAATTGGACTGAATCACTTGAAACAGTTCGAGTCTCGAGACAACACTGATCAAAAAATCTTAACCTGTCTCTCGGATGTGCCTGACACTCCGACACGAACTGAGGGATAACCAAGAGTAATATGATCCTAGAACTGGTAATATCTGTTTTCTTAACTCTTCTTTGCAACGAACCACTCCAAGTAGTTCACAAATCGAACTGAATGCTCCGCTCTCAACAGATCTCAAGTCAACAGTACACTGAACTGAGAATCGCCCCTTTCGGAGGTGTTTGGCATACTGAGGACAGATGAGCTTCTGATACTGAGTATGTGTGTGATTAAGAGGTGAAATGTCTGTTTCTGGTGTATTTTGATGAACAGCAAGAAAGAAAGAAGAAAGTATAGCAAATAAAACATACTTGAAATATGTTTATGACTTAACCTGCATTACCGTTTTATCAATCTGTGAAGATGATCCAGTCGCAATAGTTCTCGTGTCACCAGTACACTGATCCGGAGACAGCAGCTCTCAAGTCAACAGTGCATTGAGTCGCTCACAACAGTTCATGAGACAACAGTACACTGATCCAGGGACAGAAGCTCTCGAGTCAACAACAGTACATTAAGGCTGGGCGATATGTAAAAAAGGCGATACATTTTTACGGCTGCATTACATAACCAACTATATTTACAAGCTTCTCACATGCAATTAAATTGCATGGTAGCTCAACTGATAAAGCATCGCACAGGATACAAAGGAGCGGGTTTCAAGTCCTGAAGTGCATGCGAGTCAACGTGTGAGCCGAAAGTGTCATAGAACCACAAAATGTCAAGGTTGCTTCATCAATTGTTTTTTTTTTTTTTACAACACACTTGCATTTCATGACATTATCGGTCAGGTTTATGTCTAAGGTTTAGGGCAGGGAGGTAGGCTTTGTTTACCTTAAAAACCTCTTGTTTTAGCACCACACAGTGGGCGCTTCACCTCAGAACTGCCGCTATATGGCATAACGACCCATGTTTTTTTACTTTGAACAGTATTGTTTTATCATTCAAGACCTCACAAACTTCTTTCTGTGGAATGTTTTGAAAAGTGTTTGTGCCATCTTTATTAAAACGAAATTAAACTTCTCACATACATATACATATGTTATATACTGTACAGGTGATATTATGAGAATATTTGAGAGGCTGTTTTTGCCCCAGTCCTGAATACATTTGAGCTAGACCATTTATATCAGACAATCGGAGTTCTTGTGCAGCTGGATATATTTCTAGAGACTGTGTAAATCACTGGTATACTTTTAGACTGTGTGTGTACAGCAGCTCCCAGAATTCAGTCGCCAACACTGTCTCATTCTGTCTGCCTCCTGTCTGTCTCTCCCTTTCTGCCTCCACTTTCTCCCTCCCTCCTTCCTTCTCTCGCTCCCTTCTTCCCTCACAGCTAAACTCTCTCTCTTTCTTAACGGCACTCACACACAATCCACAATTTCTGTATGTCTGTCTGCCTCATTCCCCTGTCTGGAGTCAGACTCTCTTAATGTCTCTACATTGACACTCCTCCAATCTCTCTCTCTCTCTCTCTCTCTCTCTCTCTCTCTCCTCCCCCTCTCACCCCCACAGTAAGGTGAAAAAATGAGAGAATTAAACATGAGCTGCCTTTGAACAGACAGAGAGAGCATTTGCTGCGCATGGATTTAATCGCTACCGTTCATCCAAAAACAGCAGCATAAACACAGACACAAATAATAAGAGAAGATTGACAAACAAGCTTGACATTGAGAGAGAGTATGTCTGTAGATTTTTGCAGCTAGACATTTGAGTTTTAAGCAAGAATATTTATATGTATATGTGTGTGTGTGTGTGTGCATGTGTGTGTGTGTGTTGGGGGGGGGGGATGGGGGAAGCAGGTCTATATAAGAATCTCTGCATGCATGTGTGTATGTGTGTGTGTGTGTGTGTGTGTGTGTGTGTGTGTCATCTACAGCAGCAACAGTAGCCTTCTCATTCTCTTATTAAAATACTGATAAGGGTTTGGATTGTTGAAAGTCTTCTCTCTGTTTCTAATCCTTTCTCTCTCTGTCTCAACTGAGCACAAAGCACAGAAGCTGACACAACAAGGCTTTCTTACACACTGAATAAAATTAAAGCAGGCATTTAGTGTAAGACCTCCTTGTCAGTTGAACTACTACAGTTAAATTTCCAATTGCAATGCCCTCTATATGAACTTTTCAGTATGGGGTGAACTAAACACTGCAAATTGGTAACACAAATATAAAGAAACGTATGCAAACACATGGCACATATCCCTGTAGAAGGGATTTGGAGAAATGTGCTCTCTTGATAACAGTGACGTGCTCTTTGTCTGTCTCTCTCAATATTTCTCTCAGACACATTTATGTACAGCTGACCCACTTAGAGCTTTTAAAAATGGTTAAAATCAGCAAACGTGCCCAAGCAGAAGAGAGACGCAAAACAAGGTTAGACTGTCCACACCCTGCTGGGAGGACTGCTGTGGATGTGTTTGCGAGATTGTGTGTGTGGTATGAAATATATTCTCCCTCCTGTATCTGTTACCCCCCCAACTTCAGCCTTGAAGGAAGGACATGAACACACGCAAACAAGAGATAAAGAGAGAGGAAGAGAGCGATGCATACAGTACATGCATACATGCAAACAGGTTTTGGTGGTGAATGCTAATGTTGGGATAGAGAATGTCTATGTGCGTGAATATATTCTACATTAATATCAATATTAATACTCAATGCTTCAGGGTTGTTGCAGAGTTTCTAAAAACAAATTTAAGACTTTTTAATACCTGAACAAACAAATCAAATGAATTCTGTATCCCCATACAAAAACAAAAACAAAAAAATCTCAAAATAAATTATGTATCACAGACTTACTTAAACAGGCAGGGGCACACATTCAACATGGCCTTAAAATCAGCATGAAACGGAAGTTGCGACCAACTATTTCTGAGTGAAACATCTTATCGAACAAGAAATAAATGTAGGGTGGGAATTTGAGTTTATCCATTGGCTGGATTGTGAAAATATGGCCGTTGAATATCAGAATGGAGGCAGATCTGAATGCGAGTTTGCAGTGGACACACCCACCCCTACCACCATGCTGCTCGAGTCAGAGTCGGGTATCTGTGAAATTGAGCAGCGATCTCCACACATTTATGATCAAACTGACAACATAAATGCACAATGATAATAATCAACTGACCAGTTGGCCGTTATTTTTTTGGGGAAATGCAGCATATGCCTAATACATGGTTATATTCGTATCGTAAGAATTATAGGCTATTCTGATGCTTGCTAACGATGTAAGTGGATGATGCAGGTGTCTAGGACACAGAAAATCTTAAACAAAATCACCATGTGTCAAATATAACGAGTTCAGCGTGATTTTGGGTTGACATGTCAATGTTTGCGACAAATGCCATTTCATATTTAGATGGAGATTGGCTGATGTGATGCGAGTTTATCACAGATATAGGCTAAAACCGATAGGTAATTCCACTATCATGAGGTTAAACTGACATACTGGAAAATTATGCAAAATATGGTTTCATATTATTAATAGAAACATTTAGCCATATATCACACATCTGTGAATAACACATTGTCAGTGTTATAAATTTGATGAATTTGATGGGAGTGGTGATGGTGTAGTGGTCTAAGCACATAACTGGTAATCAGAAGGACACTGGTTTGAACCCCACAGCCACCACCATTGTGTCCTTGAGTAAGACACTTAACTCCAGGTTACTCCGGGGGGATTGTCCCTGTAATAAAAGCTCTGTAAGTCGCTTTGGATAAAAGCGTCTGCCAAATGCGTAAATGTAAATGAATTTAATGAATTGAAGGTTATTGATCATGACTGAATTGCTCCAACACCTGAAATATAATACATTTTGATATTACACTAGAGGACAATACCTGAAATAAGAAGCCAGAATATTATATATTATATATATATATATATATACATACATACATTTACATTTAGCATAGGCTATGTTATTTATTATTTACTTTGCTATTGTAAAGGCCTATATTAAATTTTTGTATGTTTGTACATACTAAAGGGGGGCATGTTGCAATGAAACAGCAAACTTCCACTGGAGAGTGGTAACGGTTTATGGTGGGAGAGAGACTGTCTATGTGTGTGGATACATTCTGTAAAGAAGGTAAAGCCAAACACTTAACAATTCTCTTCTGCCCTGGAATTCGCCACTAAGCATCACCTGTATTTGAATCACCTTGTCACTGACCTTCAATTCGCTGCGTAACTTCTGACAGTACTGAATAACACAAATCATGACTTTAGTCATATACACCAATGAGATCAATGCCCAGCTGTGGTTCTATAGACCATTTCAAGGACTGTTTGTTGGTTTAATGAAGTGATATCTTTGTTACTGAAACATTTCATACTAGTAGTCGTTCTTAATCAAAACAACAATGGGGGGTGCCTCATTCATAATGCCTTTAACACAATTAATGTTAATAACGGTAACAAGATTGTCATAAAATGTCACAGAATTATTCAAATTGGACAATATTGTTCGGTGGCTGAACCGTCCCTGGAAACCTGGAACTAACAGACATTGAAATGTTTAGATCTGCGACAACAGCAACCACAAATGGATGCATTAACCGCAGCAGTTAAGCGAGACAGCTGGATACGGGCAATACAAATAACTTTACCACAGATCTAATCTCTGGTAGGTGAACAAAATGTTTGCCAACTAATTGTACATTTGAGAGGTTGAGCTCTAAAAGTGACTCTAGGTCGCTCCCATTACAATAAATGAAGCTGCGCAAGAAATTTACTATTACATTTAGTAATTTAGCAGATGCTTATATCCAAAACGACTTAACGACCAAAACACAAAAAAGAAATCCGTACTTTGTCCGCAGGTCACAGAGACAGCTTTACTGAACTGCTTCATTGATTATTATAGGAACAATCATTCTGCTGAGGAAATAATTGTGAACATCTAGCCTACACTACAATAGTCTTATCTCCTCTCTCTCGTAGACGCTCAGTACAAACAACACGATTTTTGAGTAATTTTGTAGTTGAATACTCAAACCAATAAAAAACTAGTAACCGATTACTTGTAAATAAAAATGCATGTTAAAAATAACACGTACGTGAAATTTATGTTTGGTTTTATTCAGAAATGTCACCAAAAGTGGTTGCAAAATAAGACAACTTGAACAAACTATGAATTTCTTTTTGGATAAAAAAAAAAGAAAAATGAACAATATGCATAAATAAAAATGGCTATTAAGAAATATTTGCTCTCACGCAGCACTTACATTGAAACCAATACTGACGGCACTTGGGTAATTCACATTTCTAAACTCTGAAACTACTTAAAGGCCATCACATTTTCATCACTTCACATCTAATTATTCAGAAAAACAGTTGGCTTTTTATAAACATTTTCAGATATTTAATGCACACACATACTGGTCTGTTCCTCGTATCTTTCCCTGATAAAAGCTGATCCTCGTCTGTTGGTTTGCATGACTCCAACAAGAACTGAATACAAACAGTAGAATTCAACAAAAATCTAAATATTACAAGTATTTCTTTGTAATATAACTTGGCTTTGCTTTAGAAGAAGGTCTCTGGAAGCTCAGATGAAGACCATGATATCTTCTCTCATCCAACAGCTCGGCATCAGACATTCACAGTGCCCCCCAGTGGACTCAGTTGTAACTACGAAGTTTGCAGAGAGATTCAGAGGGAAAACAGTGTAATTAAAATGTGCAAAGGAAAATTAATTTGCAATATTTGAGTAGTGTTTTTAATACTCGCGTAGCTGGTACAGAACGAGTACTCGATTACTTGATTACTAGTGCACATCCCTACAACTCATCAGGATAAGTCACATCAGGTAAACATATGATGTTCTTTGAGAAAATGTAAACTCAGAGCCTTACTTAAAGGATCCAATAGTGATGTCGCAAATGCTTCAAGATCATTAGCGTTCTAATTCCTTTGCTATTGTTTACGGGCAACTAGAAGCAGCTAAGCTTGTGACCTGACAGCACACATCACAGAGACAAAATCAGGCATGCTTATAGCCTGTAGGCTGTGTGTGTGTGTGTTTGGTACATGCAGGGAATATGGAGTAAAAAAAATCTTGTCTAATGCAGCTGTGAGGGTAGATGAACATCTCTCTTTCTCTGACAAACACGCACACACACACACATACACACGCAGGCACACACACACGCTATCCTTATGAGGACTCTCCATAGACATAGACATGAGTTTTATACTGTACAAACTATAGATTCTATCCTCTAACCCTACCCCTAACTCTAACCCTCACAAAAAACATTCACCATTTTTACATTTAAAAAAAAACATTGTTTAGTATGTTTAAGCGATCTGAATCATGGGGACACTAGACATGTCCTCATAAACCACATTTATAGCATAATACCCTTGTAATTACCAGTTTGTAACCTAAAAACATGTCCTCGTAAAACACCCAAACCAGCCCACACACACACGCACCTTTAGGGTTTTCCAATCTGTCACAGCAAGGCAGTGAGGAGAGCAAAATGAAGAAGGGTGAAAAGAAGCACAAAGAGATAGAGTCAAACAAAGACTGTGTCACTTATGTCAAAAAGGCGAGTGGATGAAAGGATAAAAGGGCTTTCCTTGATCCTAGAGAACAGTGCCTGGTTGCATAAAACACCTTAAAAGTGCTATATGTAAGATTGACAACAAGCAAATTGAAATGGTTACTGCAGTCCAAATTCAAAATATTGGAGATTTGTCTCCCCCGCCCCAGACTCGAAGCTCATGCGGGTTGCCAGAGTGTTGACATGCAAATTAGCCAACTCAGCATCCGTTTTAAAGGATTTCTGGGCTTTAAGCTGTCTTCATCTTCCAAAGGCATCTCCAATATTTATCCTTGTTTTACTACACCTCTGGTCATGGTGGTTTTTAGATGGATGGCGAGGCTTTTTTATGTTGGGTGGAATCTGTTATCTCTAATCCAGTTTGTTTGCTGGCTTCCGTGGTTGCAGCATGCAGTGTTGTTTGCCTGCAAACTTGTTCAAATCTGGCAACCCGGCAGTGTTGAAATACAGTGTCGGAAGTGGGCGGGATCACACAGGACAAAACATTAACAGAAATTCCGGCCCGGAATGGAATCTTCAAAATAGAATATACTGGTCGTAGCATTGTTATCGGAGAAGCCAGTATTTCAACTTGGCATGTTTCCTAAATCTCTAATGACATATTATGGACATTTTATGATTTAGTGGAGTAAAAACATTACATATAGCACCTTTAAGTTTTTCCCTTTTTTCTATGTGTGTGTTCCTATTAGATTGCCCTCCAGCTTGATGGCGATTTCATATGACATATTATGTGACGGTCAAATATGTACTCCTGCAAAAGTCTTTCTATCACAAAAACAATTGCCTTGACCTACTGCACTCTTCAATTGGTTATATATACTGAGCCATCTTGTTTTTTTAGAAACCCTTTAACTCTTAACGTACACTTAAGTTTTCCCAAACTTAAGGGTTACTTAGAAAAATGGCACTAAAGGGGCTTTATGAAACACTTAACGTGTTTTAAGGGCGTTCTTAAGTAAAAAGAATTAATACTTCGGGAAACTGAAAGGGATTATGACATTTTACTTATAAAACCCATTTAATAACACTTAACGGTTATTTTTTTGCAACTCCCTTAAATTTAAGGGAACTTTAGGGTGTTAAACCAGGCACAGGAGCTGACTACAATCTCAATTACAAATGTATCTTCCTCTTTCCTCATTCAATCATCACCCCTGGACTTTTTTGATAAACTTTTTGCTCATAGGTTTCACTTTTTCTGTTTAAAGAGTGTCAGTGAGGTTAAGAGATAAAAAAAGAACCCCCCATGAGAGCACACACAAACAGACTTCCTATAAACTATAAACATGAGAAAGAAACAGAAAGATGGAGGGAGACGAGAGAGAGAGAGAGAGAGAGAGAGAGAGAGAGAGAGAGAGAGAGAGAGAGAGAGAGAGAGATGTTTGGTAAGAGGAGGGAATCCCCATGAGTCAACAACTATGAGAAAGCAACTCCTACTGGGAAAATATTGTTGTTGTAGAGTTCTTGTGAATCATATGTCCTGATAACAACAAAACTTTTGTTTTCTAATATTTTTTGTTCCTTATGGAAATAGAGATGTATAGGCATAATTATTATTATTTATTTTTTTACAGTGAATTATACCACTGAATTCAAGTGGTGTGTAACCCTCTTTATTATATATTTGATACTGTATTGTATTATATATTATATACTGTAAATATATATATATATACAGGTGAAACTAGAAAAATTAGAATATCGTGCAAAAGTTCATTAATTTCAGTAATTCAACTTAAAAGGTGAAACTAATATATTATATAGACTCATTACAAGCAAAGTAAGATATTTCAAGCCTTTATTTGAAATAATTTTGATGATTATGGCTTACAGCTTATGAAAACCCCAAATTCAGAATCTCAGAAAATTAGAATATTGTGAAAAGGTTCAGTATTGTAGGCTCAAAGTGTCACACTCTAATCAGCTAAACACCTGCAAAGGGTTCCTGAGCCTTTAAATGGTCTCTCAGTCTGGTTCAGTTGAATTCACAATCATGGGTAAGACTGCTGACCTGACAGTTGTGCAGAAAACCATCATTGACACCCTCCACAAGGAGGGAAAGCCTCAAAAGGTAACTGCAAAAGAAGTTGGATGTTCTCAAAGTGCTGTATCAAAGCACATTAATAGAAAGTTAAGTGGAAGGGAAAAGTGTGGAAGAAAAAGGTGCACAAGCAGCAGGGATGACCGTAGCCTGGAGAGGATTGTCAGGAAAAGGCCATTCAAATGTGTGGGGGAGCTTCACAAGGAGTGGACTGAGGCTGGAGTTACTGCATCAAGAGCCACCACACACAGACGGGTCCTGGACATGGGCTTCAAATGTCAAACGTCTTACCTGGGCTAAAGAAAAAAGAACTGGTCTGTTGCTCAGTGGTCCAAAGTCCTCTTTTCTGATGAGAGCAAATTTTGCATCTCATTTGGAAACCAAGGTCCCAGAGTCTGGAGGAAGAATGGAGAGGCACACAATCCAAGATGCTTGAAGTCCAGTGAGTCAACGCAGCCGTCTACCGGGACATTTTAGAGCATTTCATGCTTCCTTCAGCAGACAAGCTTTATGGAGATGCTGACTTCATTTTCCAGCAGGACTTGGCACCTGCCCACACTGCCAAAAGTACCAAAACCTGGTTCAATGACCATGGTATTACTGTGCTTGATTGGCCAGCAAACTCGCCTGACCTGAACCCCATAGAGAATCTATGGGGCATTGCCAAGAGAAAGATGAGAGACATGAGACCAAACAATGCAGAAGAGCTGAAGGCCGCTATTGAAGCATCTTGGTCTTCCATAACACCTCAGCAGTGCCACAGGCTGATAGCATCCATGCCACGCCGCATTGAGGCAGTAATTAATGCAAAAGGGGCCCAAACCAAGTACTGAGTACATATGCATGATTATACTTTTCAGAGGGCTGACATTTCTGTATTTAAAATCCTTTTTTTTTTATTGATTCCATGTAATATTCTAATTTTCTGAGATTCTGAATTTGGGGTTTTCATAAGCTGTAAGCCATAATCATCAAAATTATATCAAATAAAGGCTTGAAATATCTTACTTTGCTAGTAGTGAGTCTATATAATATATTAGTTTCACCTTTTAAGTTGAATTACTGAAATTAATGAACTTTTGCACGATATTCTAATTTTCCAAGTTTCACCTGTATATATATATATATATATATATATATATATATATACTTTAGTTTGCAAACATTCATGCCAAACACTAAAGAAAGAGGCCCACCTACTCTCTTTCTTCCTCAATCTCCTGCTCCTCTGAAATTCATTATCTTTTATTGGTGTGATGAAAGAGGGCCACTGGGCTGAAAGAAGAGGACCCTGTCTTCAAAACGACCGCTAAGCAGGCAGACAGAATGCGAAGCGGTACTTTGAAACTCTATAGGCACACACATTTACACACTTTGTCTTTCTCTCTTTAACACAGATATGCAAATATACACACTAAGTCGCAAAGCCTTTGCTCTTCACAGCATACTCAACTGCAAACTCTCACTTCAGAGCAAAAAACAAATAGGAGAAAAACATTCTCCCTCAAGGCAAACAAAAACAAATAACTATGTTCTCTGTCTTCTGTCTCTCTACCAAAATACAAAAAAAAATAAAAAAATAAAATGAATTTATCTTTTTAGGGAGGACACACACACACACACACACACACACACACACACACACACACACACACACGTTGTGTTTCCATGTTTTATGGGGACTTTCCATAGACATAATGGTTTTTATACTGTACAAACTTTATATTCTATCCCCTAAACCTAACCCTACCCCTAAACCTAACCCTCACAGAAAACTTTCTGCATTTTTACATTTTCAAAAAACATCATTTAGTATGATTTATAAGCTGTTTTCCTCATGGGGACTGACAAAATGTCCCCACAAGGTCAAAAATTTCGGGTTTTACTATCCTTATGGGGACATTTGGTCCCCACAAAGTGATAAATACACGCTCACACACACACACACACACACACACACACACACACACACACACACACACACACACACACACACACACAAGAGATGGGCAGAGTATATTCAGGCTCTTAGCATGAATGCTTAGTACATAAAAAGACTCACATTCCTTCACTCTATTTGGCTGTCCATTTAATTAACCTTTAGAGCATCCCCCCCACACACATTGGAGTCGGAACACAAACACCCTCCCTTCCCATGATAGCAGTAGTTTCCCCATTTGATGTCTTTGAGTTGTTCAACTAATGTGATGAGTACTATACTGTATAATATATATATATATATATATATATATATATATATATATATATATATATATCTGCCAGCATTGCCAGCATTTTATCAATGTGCTTAATCAGCTGTGAACTGTAAAATAAAGTTTGCAATCTGAGAACGTCTACAGCAGTGTTTGCCAACATTTTTTGCTGTAAGTAACCATACCCTTTAGTGCTGGGTGTTGATAAAGATTACCAGATTTGATTAGATTCCAATGAAATTCCGAATAATTTGCGTATATTTCAGTTAAAATGTACATTTTGCTTACATCTGAAAGAAATTCTGTCTCAGCTAATACTGTTAATTATACAGGGAACCTTCTAATTTGGTAGATTAGGAAATATTAATTTTATTATAATTTACGCTTAATTTTTGCCACATTTACATTTTTAAAAAATTTACAAATTCCACATATTCCATCAATAAATATGGAATTTTGAAATCGCATACATTATATTGCATACATAATATGTTTATTGTTTACATGCATAATTTGAACTATTTACAAGTATTTACATTTATTTATAGAACAAGAGTTAAAACTCTCTTGTTAAATAAGCTAAAGTCTCTTTACGACTTTTGGCAGTTCAGCCAATCAGCACATATTAATTAGGGGCTGTGCATGGTTTCTTTAGCGCATCCGTGCTATGCGTGATTAGAATTAGTGTTTCTTTTTTTGTTGTTTATGATCAACAAACTGTAGAACAGAAAGGGTATTAAAAGAGACATCATTCAATGACAAATGGATGCTTGGTGAATTTAATCTTTAGACAAACATTACACTAAATGAGTCAAATAAAGCGTTTACTCTTACCGAGGTGTGAAAAGCTCTCTGTGCTTAACTTCGATCTAGATTAAAAGATCGAGATTGTTCAAATGAAGATCACGATTAATTAGAAACTCTATATTTTTACCATTTTAATCCATACATTTTGTTATGTTCAGCGTAGAAAAATTATATTCTTTTTGCTTACACCCTTTAAACTGCTTCCCAGATAGTAAAAAATATCCGCACGGCTTCTTTTTGCCGCCGTCCCTAAGTTGTCGGCTATAGGTACGTCCCACTGGCGGGGATGAAACGTTTGCCGCCAAATTCGTCACTCCCATTTCTTGCGAGATGCCGCCGGCGATCAGACGGCAAGCCGCTTTGAAATACAAGGATTTCTACTCTCAAAATCGATCAGCCATTGGCTATTATTATTTTTTGCTCCAAAGCCATTAGGGTTTATAACAGAGTCTTGACTCTTGATTCCATGATAAGGTAAGGTTTAGGAAATGACATTTAAATTACTTTGAAAATCTGAAGCGATTATACAGTAATATATGTAAAATATATTGAATTATTTTATGCACTTAAAATTGTTTACATTTCTTTGATTGCTGCGCATTTGAGACATGCACCAATAAACCAAAAAGAATTCCTTTTGTAAAACTTACTTGGCAATAAATACCTTTATGATTCTGATTAGGTTTTAAAATAGATATTTAATTCATGGTATGAACAATTTAGCAGAATAAATTGATGAAGTTAGACTTTTCACGAATGCCTGACTATCAGTGAACAGTGAAAGACATCTGCAACATGGCCAAAATCTCGGGTATACTTTAATTTTTTTTATTAATTTGCAACCATAGTAATATCTGTCATAAACATGAAAATCCCTGTTTTGACGTGAAGGATAAACTCAATGAAAAAGCTAAATTATCCGCGCAGAAATTTCGTTTATGTCTACATTTTTTCCAACCTCGATTTTTTTTTGTTATTTTACCTTTTACAGGTTTTGCAATTATGACCTGTACAAATGTTTAAGAAAGTGTTAAAGTCCCTGTAAAGGCAATAAAAAAAAATCGAAACGCATTATAAATGTTAAAAATGTATTGCTAAAACACATGACAAAGACTGAACTGTGAAGTTCCGCTGTCGCCATATCTGTTTCCGGTTTACTTGCGCGTCGCCCAAAATGTCTGTTTTTACTCGATGTCTCCAGAATCTTCCGAAAATACGCGTCAGCGATGTTCAACGCATTATTGATGCCTGGTCCCCTGCTCCGACAAGCAAGAGGGACAATGGCTTTAAACTCTACATATCGAGTTATCTGCACAACTACAAGGGTAAGTATTTTAATCTAATGTGGTGTGCCGGCAGATAGCGGCTAAGCTAGTTCGCCACGTGTTCATTTTTTATGTAAGGTTAGTATAGAAGCTTGTTTTTTCTTAGTTTTAAAGCAGACTGTTTGTTAATTTTTGTGATAATTGTAATATAAATTATATTAACTTGCTCTCCTCTCAGTTTCTAATAAAGATCATGGCACAGGTGAAGTCACTGTTAGGGCATTGTGCTACAGGTCCACGAGGAAAACAGATAAACCTCACAGTTTGAGTGTATGGTGAAGCTAGAATTGATAAGACCGCAGTTACAGGCTTGTTACTTTAATAGCCCATGTTCCTGGGGACTCGGCTAAGGTTATTCATGTTTAATGTATCTCAAATCAAATGAAAGCAGTTATTGTAGGCAGGTAAGTTTCCCTAACTGGTCCCCTCTGTGTAAAATGCGTTCTTATTCAAGTTTTCAACTCAGTCATTCGTTTAAGATGCAATCTTGTGTTATAAGTATTAGGCTATCATGATTATACAGTGAGCAAGCTATATAAATAAGTATTTAATATAATAAAAGTGTAGAGCAACAACCGAGGGTGTAAGGTAAAGGCTGAATATTGTAGATTTATTACAATATGTTGCATGTTTGAATTAAAATACCTGTGGATATGCAGGAGCACACACTCTACAAAGGCCTGACTGGAGATTTGCCTGATCTATCCGTCCTTCAGGTGAGTAGGGATACAATAATAGCAAATTTCACTGTACAGTATGATATATCAACCAAAATCTGTATACCAATATGTCATTGTTTTCTTTTTCCTCCCCTTTTACAAACAAATATTCTTCTTCAAAGAAAAAAAAATTAAATTGATGTTATCATAAGGGTTCTTCATTATGAACTTGTATGCCATGCATAACATACTGTGGATAGAAATTACAGGGAAAGTTACTGGTATGATAATTGTGGTTATATTATATTACTATTATATTTAGTGTATTGCTAATCAATATATTGTTACTTCCCAGGTGACAGCGGCTCACTTCAAGAGCAGGTGAAGCAAGTTGGGACAATGTTGAAGACGTTTGCTCGCACTGGGCAATCGGGTACAACTTGCAAACAACACCTGTGGTTGTTGGTTTAATTCCCACTGGGGCCACCTGTACATGTAGTAGACCTAGATATAAATGTCATAGTTTAGTAGTTGAAGGACCAGGACTGGCTACTTTATTCTTTTATTCTGGGAACCCCTCTAGGTGCAGATCAAACCCTAATGCTGCGACGTCTTGGAGTTTGGCGATGTTGTGCGTAGCATGGACAACAAAATGCTATGCTGCAACATTTCAGTGCCAATGTGTCTGTTGGAGAGTTATCCCTGCCAGGGGATCTGTTACTCCCCCCTAGACACCCAGGAAGATTTGGTGTTGCTTGACAACAGTTTGAGGCAGGATAAAGAGCTCCAGCAACGATTTGTAAGTGTGCCGATTTCGTTTATAACGCCATAGAGTAATCTAAAAAGTAAAATTAAGATCGTACACTGCATATTCTACAGTCTGAATCCACAGCCTGTCACATTTTAAATTTATGAGAAGCTTCAGAGAAATGTAATTTGTAACATGTTTTTTTTGTATTTTCAGCTTCGGTTTTTGGCAATCAAATGTGAGAGGGACCTAAAGACAACCGTGTGGCGAATGCTTCAGAGTATCTTCTCTAATCACCTTTCCATCAATACAACCTGAACTGGTGTAGGGGATAAAGCATGTTTTAGAGACATGTTCCTGAAGACCATTGTTCAAAGTAAGTTGGATATTTATTTTTATATTTAAGTAGATGTGTATGACCTTATGCCATTCAAATGGAATGACAGACCTTTATTTTCTACAGGAGCCATCTGGAAGAACCCGGCGACCCAGGATGCCACTGATGAGGTGATCCAGGTTAACGTTACGCGTTACCTGAAAGGAGCATCTGAACATGAAGGTGGAAAAAGGCGCCGCACAGCTGAGAGGGACCCACAGCCGACCCCTTAAACCTAGGCTGACTACTGACACCCCAGCATCACTGACAACTGGAACCCTTTCTTTATCCTGCAGTCAGTAACATCAAGACCCCTAAAAAAGCCTGCTAAAAGTGTCAGACTACACTCACTCAATCCACACTGTTCACTGTGGAAATTGCTTTTTTTTTTTTTCTTTTCTCTCGTGACCCTGCTTTGAGGGCAGCTCCTTGGATGAATATGGGATGGTTTGTCCTTTTATACAGGCGCACGAGGAATCACTGAAAATATGCCAATTTGCACTGCCTCATTCTGGAGGTCGGGGAAAACCGGTGATTCTTAGCCCACTACGCCACGCAGTCCCCAACCTCTCCAGACATTCTGATTGGCTGTGTTCTCTACAGCCAGATTTTCTGCTGTTAATTATATTTATTCCCACTTGTTGTCATGTGTAAGTTGCATGTCAAAATGTATATTATACCTGTTATCCTGCACATTCCTTGATACCAAAGATCTCAATTATTTCATATACAATTTGCTGCTTATTTCATTGTTACAGTGCTTAACTATTCTATTTTTAAATATAGCTTGTAAATCCTAGATTATACATCTAATACTTGATATTTGCACATTATCTGGTATCAAATATTCTACTTACCGTGACTTTAGTATTGGCTTATTTCATTCCGTCAGTGCTTAACGATTCTATTTTAGTTTGTAAATCCTATTTCATACCTCTGATACTTGATATTGCACATTAACTAGTAACAAAAATTCTACTTTCATTCCGTCACAGTGCTTAACTGTTATTCTATTGTTAAATATAGCTTGTAAATCCTTGTGCCACAGGTCAGCATTGCAGTTATAATGGTATATTCTACTCCAGAGCTTTACTCTAAATTATTACCACTTAACCTATTGTTAGAAATGACTTGTAAATATGATGTTATACCTCAATTTATTTGGTATCCTGCACTTTCTTTGGTACCAAATATCCTCATTGCTTATGTTTACTGGTAATTCTTTTTATCCCAGAGCTGACCTCTTTATATTATTAACAATTATTGTAAGTGTTACAATAGTGTTTTTTTAAAAAAAATAATTTTTTTTTTACCAAAATTTAATTGGAAACCTGCATGTTCTTTTGTGTGTGTGTGTGTGTGTGTGTGTGTGTGTGTGTGTATATATATAATGTTTGTATTTTTCTGTTATTTATATTTCAGTGATCTGACATCTTGTTTCAATGACAGCTACTGTACTTTGAAATGTGGAATTAAAATGCCAAATGGAAATTTGTCTGGTTTGATCAATCATTATTCTTGATAAACTGCATGCTATATATATATATATATATATATATATATATATATATATACAATAAGCGCGGCAGATCGCTCGAAAAAGCGTTTGCCTCCGACGGTCCGAATTCGATATAACGGCGGCGGAACGGCGGATAGCCAGCGGCCCGGCCGCGGAACGAAGGCGGTAGGAAGGCGGCTGCCGCTTTTAAAAAGCGGCTGCCGCCGGCGGTGCGCCGTCAAACGTGTTTGCGATATCGCCATTCTGCCACTTCTACTGCCGCCGGAGCGCCGCCGGAGCACCGCCAGCGGCCCGCCGACTTATTGCTATCTGGGTTATGTACCCCCTGGGTACACATACACGTGCCCTGGTTAGGAATCACTGGTCTATAGCAATCGGCCCTTACCTGCACTTCAACTACAGTGAAAAAACTACAGTATGATTAAAAGGACTTGATCATGTGTATACTGTTCCATTTTCTCACTTACAAATCACCTGCATTTAGACAAAGTAAAACTTTATATAATGGTATCATAAGTTCAAGCCATTGTTAAGCCAAGGAGATCATGGGGGGGGGGGACACTAGTTTTCCAGGTAGGGAAACGTCTAAAGCTTAAACCAATTTGATCATAGTTGTTCAGACATGATACTGTATCTGATTAGTGAAAAAGTGTTTGTGGTATATGACATAATTAAAAGCCATTTAACAAATAAGTACAAGTACTTACATCTCTGCAGTGAGGCATGATGCCACCTGCCTGCATCCCCCTTTGCATGTGCTGCGGCAAGAGACGAGCGTGTCCTGTGGCTGATGTGGGTGGTGTGGACTGCATACTAGCACTGCGGTATCCTCCCACAGCCAGAGGACCCAGTTTGGTCACAGAGGGATCAGGGTCAAAATGTCGTAATGGTTTGGTGTTGTTGAATGAGTAAGGTTCTGGGCCCATACCACCTGTGGTAGCCTTGCTTATTTGCAGCTGTGAGGGTTTTCCCTGTGCTGTCCGTGCCTGCATGAGGAGACTGTTGGGTGGCTGGGTGGATGTCATGGCCTTGAAAAGCTGACTAGACATTCCAGGTGGTTGATTATTTTGTGTGTTGAAAAGATGTCCTTGGGTGGGGGGTTGTGTCCCTGGTTGGCACTGCCCAACTGGGTTTGGGTGTTTATCTGGTCGATACGGAGGTGATGGTCGAGTGCTGCTCGACGTTGGGACCACACCAGGAAGGTAACTTGCCTGAGAACCTTGAATGGTAGTGCCTAAACCCCCTGATGGGGCATTTCCAGACAGAAGGCTGTTCTGGGGACTAAAAGGGGGCTGAGCAATTGCCGGACTGGCTAGCTTTTCTGGTCTGTAGGGTGGTGAAGGTCCTGTGGATGGAGCTGGAGCCATGCTAGAGATAAGAGAGCTCTGGGGGTTCTGATTATTACCTGCTGGGCTAAAGGGCTGCTGGTGAGGAGAAGAGTTAGGCAGTTTATCCCCTGATCGGTAGGGTGGTGAAGGACCAGCCCAGGAGGTGCCCTGCTGACCCAATCCTGACAACCCTGATTGAGCAGGTGGTTGACCTGCACTAGTGTTAGAATGGTGCTTACTATTTGACGCCATCTGCTGAAGATGTTGGGCCCGAGATACCTCATGCCAATTGGATGCAGGGCGGCTTGATAGGGCCGCAGTGAGCATGGGTGACCGTGCTTGGTTCTGTCCTTGTGAAGAGGAGGAAGAAAGGGGTGATGCGGAGAGAGGAGATGGAACTGGTTTGGAAGGCTGTGGCAGGGTATATGGTGCCCCTGCAGGACTTGGACCCATCTGAGGGGAACCAGCCTGAGAGAAACCAGGGGATTGAGTGAGGTGGGCCTCCAGATGTGACTGTCTCTGTGGAGACCTTTTGGGTGTCCCGTTACCCTCCGGGTGGACAAAGCCTCCAGCATTAATTGCCTGGTCATCGCTTTCTTTTCCCAAGATCTTCTCGATGTCAAGCTGTGGTAGAGTGGGATCAGGATTATTTGTAAGTTCATCCAAAATCTCCTGCAGTTCCTGCTCCACTGAAGGAGTGGCTGAACTCCCATTTAGGTTGAAATTATTTGTCAACCCCCCCGAGCCTCCTCCACCACCTGAAGCTGATCCAGGACTAGCAATTGGGGGTACAGAATATGGAGAACCCAAACTGTTGTTGTTACTATTGAGACGGTTGCCTTCCAGTACACCTCCTTGGTTGCCCATCCCAGATGGGAATAGGGGTTGAGGGTAGTTGGAGCCCCTGGCAAGTGTGACATCTTCTAAGCATAGTCGTTTTGCACCTCCGTGTGTCATAGACGTGTCAGAGACCCCGTTTAGTGATGCAGAACCCTCCACAGTCCCAGTCAATTTCCTCTTCAGGGATCCTGGCAGCTAAGGAGACAGAAAAAAACTATGTATTATCAATGCAAAATAATTTAAGATTCAGTGTTCTACTGTTCTTGACAAGAGATGAATGGTGATCTTCACAATCAACACAAAAGATCACGAATCAATCCAGTATTTCTATATAATGGATATCTATTAACAGTATAAATTTGGACAATCCTTCACATTTCTCAAGCATATTTAGTTGTTTTGGCAATTACTAGATTGTTTTAACATGGGGCGACTGGTCTTTCACTACCCACAAATGGTCTGCACGGATCACAAGGCTCTATCTTTCAACACTCCCAGTATGAATGTGATATTCCGAAATGGGCTTTTTTGGATCTGAGCCGTCCAAGGACCCAGCTGCTGTCCAATGTTGCCAGAAGTGGAATCATTCAGCAGACAGCTTTCATTAGTGCTTGGGTCAACACTCTGTACTTCTCCCTTACCCCATACTCCCAATTCTAGCCCTCTTAGTGGATTAAGACTAAAGAGCCAAGCAAAAGCCACCCATTGACATTCAGAATAAAGACGTTTGCAAACTTATAAATCATATTATATAAAGACAGTGTGCCGTTTTTTTTTTTTTTCTCCAGATGTGCAGGCCCGAAAGAATTCCTATTGTCAGAGGCAAGAAAGCAAGGATTGAATATAACTTATAATAGAATGCTGATAGGCTCTAAAAGTGTGTCCATTTAATCATAAACCAAAAACTATGGCACAATGTAGGCATTAACAATGTCAGTTTAAGATTCAAGTTCTTAGCATGTTGTTTTTTCATGCACATATCACATTTATATTTAAGAGACTAGTGAAGAGAGGGGACTCTGAGACTGTGAGCTGGAAAGTCAGACCCAGTGGCAGTAGACATTTCTCCTAGTGCTGCAAATCTTGTCTGTTCCATACCACCTTTAACCTTAAAGAAGGATTGAGAGAAAGAAAATCCTATGAAACAAATTCTTGATTGGATGACTAATTTAGTTTTACATTCCAACAGCAGAAGTTGTTTTTTTACACTTGTTATTTCATCTACTTTCTCTCTATTTTATGAGGATATTGACACTCGAAATAGGTTTTTAATGCCGATGCCGATATCCAGAAAGCAGGGTGGCCAATACAATGCAGATATAGCACACAATTTAATAAGTAAGCAATCTCCTGACAGTTTAATCGGCCTGGATCGCCTTCTTGGATTGTCAAGGACTGACTGTCATGATTTGCGAATCAGAGGAACATTTGATCCTTATCCTGAAGTTTTTGATACTGGCTAATGAAATACGCACTTCAGAGGAAGATATAAAATGAGTGATGAGAAGGCTGAGCTCAAACGCGTCTGATGTGGCTCTGATATGCGGTCCGTTTAAATGACATTGTGCTGTAAACCGGTCTTTTATTGTAGTAACCCGATGGCACATAAAACAAACCGAACCGTGACTGGTCATTTAAATGTCTCAGTCGCTTCACATGCAAGCAGGCAATTCCTAGACACTAGGGCTGAAACGATTAGTCGACGTTATCGACAACGTCGACAATAAAACATTGTCGATATAATTGTTGTTTGATATAATTTAATGTAACATGAGATCATTTTAAATGCTAATGATGAGAGCAGCACTGCAGCTCGCACATGACTGAGGATGAATTACACAGTCCAGATGCACTCTAAATTTTCCAAACAGCTTCAGGTGATGTAGATCGCAAAGTATGAGGGAATTATAATGCAAACATACAAAGTAAATACAGAAGCGCTCTCGTTGTGGAATATGTGGAGCTGAAGCTGCCGCACCGCTGAAGCAAAACTTGTGTGTCGAGCGTCTTTAAAAGAAAACACCCCGACATTATATCTTAAATGCATTTATATTTAATGCGTTATAGCTTTATTAAAGTTCAAATAATACAGAAGCAGATCATGTAAATAACTACAAACTCTCCCGATCTGAGGGGGAGAGACTGAAACTGCATCCAGCTGATGCACACACTGTCGCGGGATGCTTGTCCCTTTGAGCGTGCACGCTTAATGCATACATAGATTATAACGTATTGGCTAGTGAGTTATTGAATCATAATAAATGTCAATGTGCATTTCTTATCGTGAAGAAAATTGGCAATACGTAGCTTTATTAATAAGAGGGAGTTTGTTTTTTTGTGAGGTAAAGATGGATTGAAGTGAACAGAAAGGTGAAAGAGGAAGTCTTTGCCCCGTTATACACCGCATCAAAATATGTTTTTGATTTGTTTTTGTTTTGGCTTGTTTTCCAATATAAACATGTAAAACTCTTTTAAAACAACATACATTTTCTTTAGAAGCAATACTGCAGAAGAAAAAATTGTTATCTGAGAATGTTGAATATAATTTTAAAAATACAAATATCCTTAAAAATCCTTTTAAAAAAGATGCATTCACCTGAGAAGCAGCATATGAGATATTTAGACTTGCTTTTAGAGAAAAGATCTTGAATATAAGTATATTTTGTATTTACTGCACTTGCAGAAGTATAACCACATGAAAAAAAAATACACTTACAAAATACACTTACTGTTTATTTAAGATACTTTCTCATAAAGCAAGTCTAAATATCTTATATGTTGCTTCTCAATTAAATGTATCTTGTTTTAAGTATATTTAGACATTTTTAAATGGAAAACAAGACAAAATCACTTGATAAAAATAGGGTTGTTTTGCAGTTAATTTCTTTTCTGAATTAAATTATAAAAAGTATTTTTCCCCTTTAATTCAGTGAATGTCATTTAGAGTTATTTTTAAAAGTTGATTTTGTCCTCTTT
This sequence comes from Xyrauchen texanus, assembly GCF_025860055.1. Classification (NCBI taxonomy): domain Eukaryota; kingdom Metazoa; phylum Chordata; class Actinopteri; order Cypriniformes; family Catostomidae; genus Xyrauchen; species Xyrauchen texanus. Next base: position 23,015,472 of record NC_068276.1, on the reverse strand, counting down.
ATTGTTAGTAAGCATGTTTAATACAAATGTTTTACTCTGGACACAAGCTAGATGAGAGCTAATAATTAATCGCTGAATAGTCGAATAATAATTTGAATAATCGTTAGATTAATCGATTATCAAAATAATCGTTAGTTGCAGCCTTAATAGACACAATACAGGAACATCTAAAACTCTATCTTTTGAGTAATACTAGCGTTGCAAAATTCCGGGAATTTTTAAAGTAAAGGAAATTTGCTAAATTGCAGGTTAGACTATAACAGGGAACTTAAATCACCTCAATCACATGCACACAGCACACTACTTGCTGCAGGCTTCTTACTACAGCAGGACTATTGAAGCCACACAACTGAATTTGAGCCCAAGCACTACATCCAGTCAACTAAGTTTTGATAATATTACTAGGGTAAATATATTTGATCTATGGTATTAAAGTTTAACAAGCAAATAATAAATCAAAATGTTTTTAAACAGTAGCTAGCTAGACTGTAATTCAGATATGCTAAATGTAAGCTAGCTACCACCATTTAATTCACAATTTAAGAGGTTAGCTATCATGGTGCTAGCTAGCTCAACTGTGATGCCGTTTCTCCTACCTTCAAGAACGTAGTTTATAGTTTGATTTAGAGTGCTGATTGAGGAGTGTTCAGCGATTCATCTAGCCTATTTCTATTCAATTGTCCATCATCAATTGTAATATATTTTTACCATTCCAGAATATTCCAATTGTTTAGCTAACTATTTATATATCTGTGCATGGCATTGCATTAGTGTTTTTTACAAGCTTTTTTTCTAATCTTAATCTACAGACTAATGCCACGTAAGCCATCTGATGTGTGGATACATTTTACCTCAGCAAATGTAGAAGGAAAGGCTGTGTACATTTGCAAATACTGTGCAAAGACCTATGTTAAGAAGGTCTCAAAGATGCAACAGCATATAGCCAAGTGTCCAAAGTTTTTCCAATATTTCCAAAATTTCCCAGCTTAAATTCCCATGGAAAGTTTCTGTAAAGTTGCCGGAAATTTACCGGAAATTTTCCGCCCCTTTGCAACCCTAAGTAATACACCTCATGCCCTTCCATATAAGCTGAGCTGTGGACACTGCTAGTCAGCTTCCTACATATGCACCCTTTCCTCCCCTCTTTTCCTTCATCCCCTCAGTAACCCCACCCCCCTTTCTATCTTGAAGTTTTTTCACAGATTCCTTTCTGACTACAACAATGGAACTTTGAAGACACACCTTCATCGACATCGTCGAGATGTCCGTGCAGTCCACCCTGTCGCGTGTGTGTGTGTGTGTGTGTGTGTGTTTGAAAAGGAGACATTGTGATGAAGAGGAAGAGTGTCTTTGCATGTGTAATATAAAATGAATTAATACAGCCTTCATTTTAGAGCCTGTATTATCACTGACACACACACACACACACACACAACACACACACACACACACACACACACACACACAGTTGTGTTTCCATGTTTTATGGGGACTTTGCATAGACATAATGGTTTTTATACTGTACAAACTTTATATTCTATCCCCTAAACCTAACCCTACCCCTAAACCTAACCCTCACAGAAAACTTTCTGCATTTTTACCTTTTCAAAAAACATAATTTAGTATGATTTATAAGCTGTTTTCCTCACGGGGACCGACAAAATGTCCCCACAAGGTCAAAAATTTCGGGTTTTACTATCCTTATGGGGACATTTGGTCCCCACAAAGTGATAAATACACGCTCACTCACACACACACACACACACACACACACACACACACACACACACACACACACACACACACACACACACACACACACACACACATGTTGTGTTTCCATGTTTTATGGGGACTTTCCATAGACATAATGGATTTTATACTGTACAAACTTTATATTCTATCCCCTAAACCTAACCCTACCCCTAAACCTAACCCTCACAGAAAACTTTCTGCATTTTTACATTTTCAAAAAACATAATTTAGTATGATTTATAAGCTGTTTTCCTCATGGGGACCGACAAAATGTCCCCACAAGGTCAAAAATTTCGTGTTTTACTATCCTTATGGGGACATTTGGTCCCCACAAAGTGATAAATACACGCTCACACACACACACACACACACACACTCCTTTCTCTAATGGATGCCAATTGCACCCTGAGTAAACACATCAATACAGACACATCGACTCCCTCTCTCTCTTTTCCTCTGCTGGAGGGACGACTTTCATTCAGTAGTGATTGGATTTGTCCCATTATGACTGACACAACCATCTATCAGTGCTGAGTGCTGGCAAGAGAGAGAAGAAGAAGAGAGAGTGCAGACCTATCATCCACACTGCTGTACATATTCCTCATAATTAAGGCTGATAAGGCATGCAACCCATTGCATTGTTCTGATTCCTATTAAAGCAATACTGGACACACACACACACACACACACACACAACACACACACACACAACACACACACACAAACACAAACACAAACACAAACATATAAGAGGGTTAGTGCATTAGTATGGTCTGTATGTGTGTGTGTGTGTGTGTGTGTGTGTGTGTGTGTGTGTGTGTGTGTGTAAGGGCAGACTCCAATGTCTGGAGGGATGGATTTGGAAGTTGTTCAGATTGCAATAAAAAACATCAAACCACACTTAGAACCTCATACTGCTGGGATTTTAATGTGCATTCAGTCATTTTTGGAATACGTTGACTTACACTGACATGTAGGGGCATGGATGCAGCATCAAATAGTTTTCAGTTATTTACGCCATTGTAGAAATTCTCTGTTCACAGTCAGCCACGATTAAATGAATCCATGAGTAAAAGTGTCCAATAACAAGGAGGTGGCTGAGAATAAGTGAGTAGTACTCAGATGGTCATGTGATCCTAACATGGCAGCCCCCATTAGGGGACCCTCTCCATGTACGTGGACCTCTGGTTTATTTGTCACTGAGTGACCAAATAGTGTTCTTTGAAGAACTTTCAGTAGCATGTTAATACCATGGTACATAAATATGGTAATCATTCAGTACCATGTTATATATCAAAATACCATGGTATTACCATCTTCTACCATCATTGCACCATAGTCTTGTCACAGTAATTTTTTATATAAGTGATGATATAGTCACTATGTACTGAATAGTACTATGTATGTGCAACTTGTTCTGATGTCTAACATCACAATTATGCAAGCCTGGCTCTGTATGTTCAAACCATGTGTTCATTTAAACAACAAGTCTTCATATGGTTATTTCTATTCTATGAGGGTTGTCTCTTACTATTTGTTCCTCTTGTGTCTGGGCCTGCCTGTCATCTTTGCACATAGAGCTTTACATGACAGCTTCTATCGATCCACCTCTGATTATTCAACCTTGGTGTCCCTGTCTGTGCAGTCAGCTGAAACAAATCAATGATTCAGAAGCTGTTTGACTGTCCAAACATGCCAAGACCAAGTTATGGAATGTTTGACACTTCATTCCTTTAATTCAGTAATTACAACAAGGTCAGAATGACTGATTCATTACTAGAGTATAATTTAAGAGGCCTCATCCACTTCTTGCGCCATGAATCAACTAACCTTATTTCAGACTCCTAAACAAATTGTAGCAAATGTTCTGTAGACCACCACTTAAAATGCAGTGAATACTGACAGTTCCCAGAGGGATCTGAAAACATCTCCACATGCTTTTTTTACTCGTGGAGAGGAGAAGATTATCTGAATAATGATAAAGAGGACACATTTTGAAGATAGCTACTTCTCTGCATTAGTTTTACTGTAGAAAGAGGGTAACTAAGGATAGTCCCTCCTGTTAGAGAACACCGCAACAGAATGAGGACTTTGTGTGTGTGTGTGTGTGTGTGTGTGAGAGAGTGAGAGATAGACACAGTGCAGAGCAGGGAGAGGGTCTGTGCCAAGAGCAACATAAAGGGAGGGGGTTGGAGACACTTTCGAGCATACAAACAGTGTTTGGTCTCATAGACCATAATAAACATGCCTAATGTGTGTGCGTATATGCATATGTGTGCTGGAAAGCACACGGTCATATGTGGAATACAAAGATATACAGAAATCCATGCATACACTTACAAAGAAACACACCCTTAAAGAGGTGCAGAGATGGAGACAGGTACTTCACTGATTCCTGCGGGAAAATTAAGTGCAAACCAGCGGCAACATGAAATGTAAAGTGCAAAAATATGAAACTCTACATGCACTTGATGTAGTTACGAATGACAGTGTAAGACATTACATAAAGTGCAATGTAATGCATATGCACGACTGCATTAGCTCGCAAAGTAGACTTTTAGAATGAAATATGACACAAGATATTTAAAGCATGGATCCTTCTAAAGCAGTGTAAGGAGACAGGGTGAATGAAAAGGTCTTTTCTGAATAAGCCCACTCAAATCAGTGTGCCTGTGTGACAGGGAGAGGAAAGGAAAACAAGTGACTTCTAGGCGAAAGTAAACAAGTTTGTTCATATTTACACACAGATGAACAAGAGCACAAACACGTGCACACCCACACACAAACCCGTATGCACGCAGAGGTAGTAGCCCTGCTGAGAATAAAAGAGCGAGCTTCTTCATTTATCTCTTCCCATTGCACTCTTTCACTCTTCCTCCTTTCTTCCCCCTTCCCTGTGGCATGTAATGGTATGCCAATCATCATTACTGTTTTCATTGTTGTGCCCTTAATTACCGCTGCCTTTGCGATGCCACTGTCATCTAGATATGCTAATAAACAAAGAATAGCCCGCCAGCCATGCACCACTGCATTAGTGTAAGTGTGTGCCCGAGTGTGTGTGTGTGTGTGTGTGTGTGTGTGTGTGTGTTAGTTTCTTCTGCTGAGCTCTGGTGATGGTTTCTGTCTCTGACTTCATCTTTTCCAGCACAAATAGTCATCTTGTGCAAATTAATTTGTAAAAATTAATACATTCGGAAGTGACCGAAGTGTCTATATTTTTTTGGTCCTATTTTATTTAATGGTGGTTTAGCAAGTGATGTGTGAAAGTTTTACCACAAGAGTACATGACCAATGATAGCAAAAGTATTCTCTTTTTCTCTTGAATAATTCATGCATCTATTAATATCATGTTTTACTTGTAGCTGATTATATATACAGCCTAAAAGAAACCTATGCTATTAAGGCTTTAAACAGACTTTATTTGCCTACTCGATCTCTTAGATCTTCTGTACTTGGCCTTTTGTCTGTTTCTAGATCTCGATTGTCCACTGTAGGTGGAAGGTCATTCTGTGTTGTTGCACCTAAGCTATGGAACGCATTACCCCTTACTCTTCATAATATTTGTTCTCTATCCACATTCAAGACCCAGCTGAAAATGTATCTATTTGCAGTACACTTTCAGAAACCTTTTTTTTAATGTATCTTGTATCATTTATCATGTTATGAAATTTATTTTTGAAATGTAATTATTATAAGAGCTTTGGGAAATGTGCTATATAAATATAGCTTCTTCTTCTATGCTTTGAATAACATGAGATTAAAATAAGTAGTCTACAAATTTATACTTCAAATATTTGTTCTGTCGATAAAACTAGTGAGCTGCAATATAAATTAAATGAAAAGTAAATGAAACGAGTCAAAATCTCTCAAGGTTTGGACAAATGAAGCTGGAAAAATAGAATAATAGCTGATTAGAAAATGAGAAAATCATCAAAACAAAGCAAAATTAATCACTTAACAAATCAAGTCCCTGATAAAAAACAATAAAGAGGATCTTTCTGACTTGATAATCTCCTTTCAAAAGGAGGCACATTTTTTCAGTGGAAATGGAAAGTGAATATTATGTTCACAATCTCTAAATATCAGTCAAAGTTACTTGTTTAGATGACTGAGTTGATGGCAAAGAGTGGTTTGTTTTGTATATATTTTGGGGCGGTTGACAGAAGGTCAAGGTAAGGAAAAATATTATTGAACATACACTTGGCTACTGAGAAAAGTTAAACTTCATAATTAAACTTCATACTTGAACTACTACATACTTTTTCTAAACTGAATCCTGAATCATGGATTGACCGGTCACACAGAAACATGACCACACAAGGAGTCGGAATGTTGTTTCTGATACTTCCGTTACCAAGGATCTAACTGTCACGCCCCATCTGCTATCAGATTTGTTGGCATTCGCTCCAGTGTGTTGACCTTCCCCTGTGGCACAATCAGAAGCGTGTTACGTAAGTAGTGTGGGAGACCTGTGTTCGGCTACTGCGTTGAAACCAGGAAGTAACCGCGTTTGCATAATCAGTGATGAATGTGATTCGGAGTTTGCATTTGTATCTCTAACATTAAATTTTTACTCCTCTTATGGTTAAGGTTTAGGTTTGGGGGGTACAGTCTATAAAACATGCAGTCTTCTTCACTGTATTACTGTCAGTACAACTTGGCCCCTCGTTGTACATTACACCCGGAAAATGGAGCTCCCACATGCAAATACACCCAACAACTCGTTCCACTTTGCCCTGGGGGCAGTGTTTCACATTTTAGTAAGCACAGACCAATATTAGCTAAAGAACATTCAACCTACTGTTTCTGATTTCACTGTGAGATCAGTCTGCACAAATTCTCTAGAAATATATAAAGGAAATGTAAAGGAAAATAATACATTGAATGGAAAGTTGAAATAGAATGATTGAAGAGAGTATTACAGTCATGTACTTTACATAATTAGAGGAATTTCTAAAGGGAAATGCCTTATAATTAGTTATTAATATTCTCATTTAGCAGACACTGTCTTATCCAAAGTGACTTTATGTACATTTTTCCAGAGACTCTTCCCTCTGGAGCAGCCCAGGGTTAAGTGCCTAGCTCAAGGGCACAGTGGTGATAGAAGATCCCAGTAATTCTGCAGTTCATGAACCACCAACTATCGTATTATCATCTTCTACAATCTCTGAGATAGCAACATCCCCATAATGCACAGCAACCAGCATTGGTGTAAAAATCTTAATTAAAAAGTCTTAATTGTGTAGATAATTGAATAAGAAGCTATTAAACGGATACCAATGCTGATTTTTGAGTACTCATTTATCTTTAACACAATACTACAGTGTGACTGATTTATCAAATAATGTGACGTGCAAAATACAGCTTTACAATATGATTGAATATTACACCATACATATCATACATCTGCAGCCTAAAAGTAATCAGCTAGTATTCTTGTTTTACACCCACAGCTATGTGCCAAGTATGTATAGTAACACCTTAAAACTGTTCACTTAATTTATCCATGTATGGCATCCTGGACTTGTACAGTACATGAAACTGATCACAATACATTGTTGTGAGCCCGACACCTTAAATGCATGTTAACACACAGAATGTGTGTGTGTGTGTCTCCAGATGTGTAACAATAGGTGGGTAGGTTTTAGACAGGATCAAGGGAATTAGGAGAGTGAGACATTCTCTAACACCCAGAGAGAAAGCGAGAGAGGGAGAGAGAGCAAGAGAGAGAGAGGAGGAAACCATAGATGAAACAAAGACAAAAACTATTTTTTATATGTCGTCCATGCCATTTGAGCCCCCCAAAACTCCAACAATTAAATTAAGAGGACCAAATAAAGAAACAAGACAAATTAACCCACTCACTCATCCCACAGGCATACCACAACAAATACTGTGACCCAAGATCCCACTACTTGATACTGATTAGCATAAACAACACTGAGCCTAGAGGTCACTTTGACTGTTTGACCAAATTACTCTACATTGGATCCATTTGTTGTCCACACCCACAAATGAGAAAAAAGTCAATGTCTGTTTATTACAAGAATTCAGTGCGCAAACAGTTGTTTTAAAGGGTTTGTCCCTTTAATTCTCATCAGGAAGAAGAGAGAGCAACGTTTAGATAACTGTGGCACATTTACTGTGAGGCAGTGCTTGTTTTTCCTTTCCTTCCTGATAATCACTCTCATACATTGCGTATGTGTGATGTTTGCTTGTGTGGTTTTCTGATGCTTTCCGGTTTTGATTAAGGTAAATGACGAGTAACAAGTAACAGAGAGAGATTAGAATGAGTGAATAACCCACATACACAAATGACACATAAGCCAGATTTTGCATCTGTTTGTGTGACATACGTAACTATGAGTGTGACTTCATTCATTTAGTGATACACAACTGAAAATATACAACAGTTCGTTTAAAGGTTGGAAACTAAGAATGGATTCTTATTTGGGAATGGTTCCATAAAAAAAAAAAAAAAGCAGAACCAACTGATTTTCATGACTTTTGATTCTGTAAAAGGTTTTTCCACATACTTTTTTCCACTGATTCAGACAGTACACCACAATAACATTCTCTGACAATGTTTTCTGCAGCGCAATTCAGCGACAGCGCTGCCCTTTTCTGAATCTACAGCGTGAAACATGCAGCGTGCCCAGTGTAGTCTAGTTCCCTAACCAATGACTCTTATGAGCTGGTTCTCTTGAATCTACAGCGTGAAACGTGCAGTGTGCCCAGTGTAGTCTAGTTCCCTAACCAATGACTCTTGGACAAGCGTTGTTAGTATAACAGCACTGGGAACTATTTTCGCTCGCAGAGAAAAAATTTACAAAATAACTGCCATATTGTGACTAAAATGTAGGTTCCCAGATATTAACTTAGTTTACTGATCTGTTTCATAAAAGCAATATCACACTCACAATAGTACTGTTGTAGCTGTGTCTAGTCACAGCTGTGCTGATATTCAGTACAACAGCATAGTTAATCATGTGATATTAACAGAGCTAGAGACATTGTGCACACATGCGTCCACACGCACACACGCGCACACACACACACACACACACACACACACACACACACACACACACACACACACACACACACACACACACACACACACACTCTCTGAGCACAGAGTGCCGGAAGGTCTGCACGCTCTGTGCTGTGTTCAATGAATGTCAATTTGCGAAGAGCAAGTGAGTGAATGAGAAGAGAGAGACAAATGCACAGCCTTTTCATAGTGAAAGATAAATGCAGGACAAAGACAAAAGAAACGTGAGACAGCGTGTCTTTGTTTGGATGCGTGTGTTAGTGTGCGTAGACACATCTGTGATCATTCAGATTGGAAGTGTTCATTCAGAGTTTTTACTGCATTTGTAGCTATTTGTTTGTCATCTTGACCAGACACAGTGATCCCTGTGGTCTTCCTCAGCCTGTTTTAACATACATCCAAGCACTTTTATGAATAAATCAGGAGAGAGATAGAGTGAGTATAAGAAAGTGTGTGTGTGGCTATATATAAGAGCAGCAGCAGGGTAGGGCTAATTTAGCAGATCTGCTAGTCTCAATGGACACACACTCCTGCTGCGTAAAAGCAGCAGTAACACACGCACACAAACCCCCCACACACACAGATCTGTATTACTAATTACTATGGCAGACTAAAAGCTGACGTTAAAACTATGGATGGTTCAGAAACTTGAAAAATGCTGTCTTCAATGGCATTACATGAAGGTACAATTCACTATTCTCTTTCTACTGAGAAATAAGCTAATCAATAGCAGATGGTCTCTAAAGTTGCCTTAGAAACAAGCCTTTGTGCACAACACTGTCTGGGTAGCAAGCAATCAGTTGTGATCAATTGTGGACACCACTGACACACAATAAATTTACACTATACTGTACAGTACTTATGGGGATCAACACTAAAAAAAAGATAATCCCAATCAGTTTTTTTCCTCACTCCCTCAGTGCGAAAAGTTTGTGTACCAATTTTAACCCGCTGCCATTTTGCCGTAATGACCCTGTGATCCAGAAATCTTCACCAATTATCTCTCCAGCCACTACAGTAGTGTTTCTGCCTCCCTTTCTGATACACACACACACAGACATTCAGTGTATCCCCCTGAGCAGGAGAGAGAGAGCAAAAAGGCTGAAAGAAAGATACTCAGTTTTGTATGTCTTCCTCAGATAAGAAAAGGCTTAGAAAGAATCAACTCTCCAAATCTTCAGAATCTAGTCTCCAAAACACACAAAGGATAGAGAGAGAGAGAGAGAGAGAGAGAGAGAGAGAGAGAGAGAGAGAGAGAGAGAGAGAGAGAGAGAGAAGAATAGAGGTGAACATACTGTATTCATTTCACACTTGTCAGCTGCGAGAGCAGAATCAAAATGAATATAAGGCTGAATGAGGAATGACAGACAATCTAAAAGGAGTGAGTGAGTGATAGAGAGTGAGAGAGAGAGAGAGAGAGAGAGAGAGAGAGGATGGGAAGAAAAGGGAAGGAAAGGGAGGGGAGAGTGCTGTTCCTGTAGGAGAAAAAAATGAACACACTACCAAAATAATAAGCAATCTACCATTCAAACTGAGCAGGTAACTAATGCCATAGTTTACATTAAAACAAAGGATCACATCATGTATTTTTATCATTTTAATTGTTTCCCTAAGGTCCAATTATAATATTAAGGTGTGTTTGTACTTGTAGTTCGGTTCTCTTAGTCCTCTTGATGCGGACCAAAAAAAGAAAACGATACATTTAGTCCTGGTTCGCTTAGCGTTCACACTGGCATTTTTAACAATAAACTTAAAGACATAAAACAAAAGGCTTCAGGAAAAAGTCACAATCTGATTGGACAGCTTTTATGACATATATATTTTTGATGGAACGTGGTGGTCATCCAAAACAATGCTGGCTGCTGAGCGAAATGCACTAGTAATATTTATATATATATACAGTGGGTACGGAAAGTATTCAGACCCCCTTAAATTTTTCACTCTTTGTTATATTGCAGCCATTTGGTAAAATCATTTAAGTTCATTTTTTTTCCTCATTATTGTACACACAGCACCCCATATTGACAGAAAAACACAGAATTGTTGACATTTTTGCACATTTATTAAAAAAGAAAAACTGAAATATCACATGGTCCTAAGTATTCAGCCCCTTTGCTGTGACACTCATATATTTAACTCAGGTGCTGTCCATTTCTTCTGATCATCCTTGAGATGGTTCTACACCTTCAATTGAGTCCAGCTGTGTTTGATTATACTGATTGGACTTGATTAGGAAAGCCACACACCTGTCTATATAAGACCTTACAGCTCACAGTGCATGTCAGAGCAAATGAGAATCATGAGGTCAAAGGAATTGCCTGAAGAGCTCAGAGACAGAATTGTGGCAAGGCACAGATCTGGCCAAGGTTACAAAAAAATTTCTGCTGCCCTTAAGGTTCATAAGAGCACAGTGGCCTCCATAATCCTTAAATGGATGACGTTTGGGACGACCAGAACCCTTCCTAGAGCTGGCCGTCCGGCCAAACTGAGCTATCTGGGAGAAGAGCCTTGGTGAGAGAGGTAAAGAAGAACCCAAATATCGCTGTGGCTGAGCTCCAGAGATGCAGTCGGGAGATGGGAGAAAGTTGTAGTAAGACAACCATCACTGCAGCCATCCACCAGTCTGGGCTTTATGGCAGAGTGTCCCGACGGAAGCCTCTCCTCAGTGCAAGACACATGAAAGCCTGCATGGAGTTTGCTAAAAAACACCTGAAGGACTCCAAGATGGTGATAAATAAGATTCTCTGGTCTGATGAGACCAAGATAGAACTTTTTGGCTTAATTCTAAGCGGTATGTGTGGAGAAAACCAGGCACTGCTCATCACCTGTCCAATACAGTCTCAACAGTGAAGCACGGTGGTGGCAGCATCATGCTGTGAGGGTGTTTTTCAGCTGCAGGGACAGGACGACTAGTTGCAATCGAGGGAAAGATGAATGCGGCCAAGTACAGGGATATCCTGGACGAAAACCTTCTCCAGAGTGCTCTGGACCTCAGACTGGGCCGAAGGTTCACCTTCCAACAAGACAATGACCCTAAGCACACCGCTAAAATAACGAAGGAGTGGCTTCACAACAACTCCGTGACTGTTCTTGAATGGCCCACCCAGAGCCCTGACTTAAACCCAATTGAGCATCTCTGGAGAGACCTGAAAATGGCTGTCCACCAACGTTTACCATCCAACCTGACAGAACTGGAGAGGATCTGCAAGGAGGAATGGCAGAGGATACCCAAATCCAGATGTGAAAAACTTGTTGCATCTTTCACAAAAAGACTCATGGCTGTATTAGATCAAAAGGGTGCTTCTACTAAATACTGAACAAAGGGTCTGAATACTTAGGACCATGTGATATTTCAGTTTTTCTTTTTTAATAAATGTGCAAAAATGTCAACATTTCTGTGTTTTTCTGTCAATCTGGGGTGCTGTGTGTACAATAATGAGGAAAAAAAATGATTTTAGCAAATGGCTGCAATATAACAAAGAGTGAAAAATGTAAGGGGGTCTGAATACTTTCCGTACCCACTGTATATACACATGGTGGTATTTTAACCAGCTGAGAACAAATGAAGAGCTAATAAAATATGTAAAGGAGTCAAAACAGTGTCAGGAATTCCTCCGTTGCACACACAAACAAAGATATGATGCAAGGACGGCTGACAGTAGCCTGTACCGAACTATAATGGTCAACACAGTTCCTATGATATGAAGAACCAGGTATGCTTGAGGTCAGTATTAGGCAAATTACTTCTGTTTTTGGTCCGTTTAGACATCTTTGGTCCATGTAGAAAATCTGGCTGGATTATGATGAAATTTACGTCACGCATACGGTTCACGGAGCGATCAGCAATGCAGATGCATCAAGTATACTTTGGCCTTTAATAACACTCTGCAAAGCCTGCATTACACTGTGACTGGTTCACAAGACAATCAGCACTGAAATGTGCCGCACATATTAGACTGAAATGATTAGGGACCTTGTTAAGAATAAAACTCAGCAACTCTTTTTTTAACATTTGGATTCCAGAAGAATTCAAAAGGATATGCAGAATGACTGATGCTACACAGCCAGGAACAGCATAAGACTTTTTCACATCCCATTCTAATCATAAGTTCTACTGGTTTTTAAGAATAAAGGCTTGGGCATACTTACGTTTGTTTTTGCGGTCCGGATTGGTGCGTGTCCGTTCGACTACGTTGCCTTTTCAAGCATACTCTTTTGGCTGCGAGTGAATACGAACGTGTTCGAAACACACTATGACTGCTTTGCAATTCTCTTTTAATAGAGTCAATGGCAAGCATTTACGCCGACAATGCGCACAGACAAGGACTTTCTACGTTTTGAGAAAATCTGGGCTGCATGTGGACAGTCTACGCTGCCTTTGCGCGGAGGCGATGAGCAATAAGGGCAACTGGAGTTCACTATGAACTTCACTATGACTGGGTGTGTCAAGTTTCTGAACAATGAATAGGCGTTGTTGATGTGCAAATGTGGGTGGTCATGTGTTAATGTTTTTATCTAGTTTGAAGTCAGACAATGCTGAAGCTTCAGTAAAAAAAGCTTAGTACCAATACACAACAGTTCAACAAACACATTTCAATAGTTCTTTCTGAACTAGGGAGGAAACTTTTGAAAAGTTTTCATAATATGTTGAACTCTAATTGCAAAGGTCGAGGAATCAAGAAACCATTTAAAATTTAGGAATGAATACTATTATTTCATCAAGCTACACATCAAATATGTTATTAATATTTTTCCTCAATAATGCAGCTATCCTTGTTCCCCAAATGTGTGAATACAGAACAGCATGCAAAGCTAAACAGCAAAAACCTTAGATTTGTCTGAAGTCAAGTGTCATGACCTTTTGAACTCTATAATGAGCTACTACACCAAATGTTTTACATTCACAAATGGTATTCAGTGTATTCACATGTATACAACGAAGCCTCTTTAGCGAGTGTGTGCATGTGTGTGTGCCCAGCTGCTTTACTGTAAGCCTGGCCCACCCCTGTGACTGCCCACCCATAACTCCATCCCTGCACCTCTATCTCTCTCACTCTCTCTCTCTCTTCCTGCAGTAATGGTTTAATGGCAGATTACAGAGTCTCTGAGGGCTGAATGGAAGAGTAATAAAATAAATGGTTTTGTAAGGGCCCTTCCCCCACAGAGAGCAGACCACTGCTGAACTATACAGTCTAGAGTATTCCAGCAAGACTGGACAATATCTATAAATCTGTGATCACATGCAGATAAGCACACAAACGCACATGCCTCATTTCTCTTTTGCACTTGTTTGAATGATTGATGAACCTAGCTATTTATTATCTACTATAATATCTTACTTACATGTCTATCTATACTACCATGCTTTTCTGGACATATGGCAATTCCATTTTTGGAAATGTATCATAGTAATACCATGCTATTCTGTGAATGATCTTGGAGTACCTGTAGCTCAACTAGAAAAGCATGGCGCTCACAAAAGTAAGGGCACAGGTTCAATCCACAAGGAATACAAGCACTGATTAATGCATTGCTTGAAAGCACTGTAAGTGGCTTCTGAAGTACCATGGAAACACCATGGTCTTTGAATATGGGAGCCTGATCTCATGACAATGTTGTGACTGTGGCAACATTTCTGCAAAATGATATTACATGGGTCCTTATGTAATCCGATGTGAAATGTCCAAAGAGCTGCGCTAAAACAGAGTTCCATTTTATTTCAAAACAGATGAGATTAACTTTCTCTCAATTTTCAAATCAACAAAACATTCCACTGTACCTTAAACCTAAATGACAGTGTCATAATAAGCATATGTGAGATGGAAAAATGCAATTACTGAGGCAACCATTCATTTTTTGACGCTTCTTTGACACATGCTCTTCAGTATTTTTCAATCAGTTGTGAACTAGCTAATAAATATAGATAGTTATGTAATTCAAATGTTAAAATGCATTATAATACAAGTCATGCACTATAATAAAAGTGTTTTGATGACATAAGATGACATTGTGTGATGAATAGGATGGAAAGTAAATGTTTATGAACTATAATAATGTATGCACATCCAACTAGAGTTGGGCACAGGTGCCAGACACAAAAGGTAAGTCTACGCACACTGATTCATTACACCAAAAATACTTGATTGGCTTACACTTGTTGCAACGTTTCAATCATTAAGTCTCCGTCAGCAAAGCCAAAATGCACAATAGTACTATACTTTAGAGACAGACAATGACGTAACCAAATTCTCTCAATTACGTGGTCACTGAAAGTCACAGTGACACACAGGCTAGATACAATCAGTGTCTATATAACTGTGGTTCATTTTGCATTGGGGTTTTGCCTGACATAGACCTAATGGTTGAAACGTTGCAAGCAAGTTTAAGCTAATAAAGTATTTTTGGAGCACTAAATCAGAGTACGGACACCTTTTTTTATAAACTATAATTTGCCATTTTGGTCATGATTTGTGTGAAAGGAAATGAAAGTCATTGTTGTACCTCCTCTAGTGTTCATTTTACCACATAAAAAATTATTTAGCAAAAAACGTGGTCCTATAAAACCAGGATGGAATGTGGTAATCATTCAGTGGTATATAAATCACATTCTAATGGCACTATTACTGATATTAGTACCATTTTATCAGTGCACCTGTACTTGTAAAGGCAAAAATAAAATAAAAAAATTGGGTAAAATCTTTAAGATAAAATCTTGATATGTGAGTTGGGTTGGGGACATTCAAACATTGGCTACAGGCGAGAGAAGAAATTGCTTCAGGAATATTTGCTTCAGTTAAACAACTTGTGGACATTTTTGTAGCACCCCCCCAATTATTTATACCATGATCAATAGAAACATGTAAATGCTTCATGCTGCAACCCCCCCCCCCATGTTCAAGCCAAATCTACACCCTTGCATGACTATAAGCAGGATGGATTGGCCTGACCTGAGGAAACTCCCTTTCATAAAGACCTCATTCATGCCCCTGAAACACGATCGTACAGGGTTGTTGGTTGTGTATGTGTGTGTGTAATATATCATTCTCAGCCAGCAAAAAACAAACAGATACACAAGTGCACACACTAACACATGCTCAAACATTACCATACACTGAAAATACAGACTGGTGCATATTCACACTTTTACCATGAGTCATTCTCTGGGACTTTTGAGTGGAAAGAATAATAAAAGGAGAGGGAAAAAGAGAAGTGAATTACCTGATCAGTTCACTGTCAGACATAAAAATTTGTTTAATTATGTTTTCATAACATTTCGTAACATTACTGAAATTCCAACGTTTATTTTAAAAACGTGTCTTCTGACACAACTATGGTTTATCCATCAGGTGTCAAGCTGTTAATCAGCATTCAGGCTATCTTCTTCATCTGGGACAGGAAGAGAAAGATCCGATGTGTTATGAAAGTCTCCCATGTTTAGCTTCTAATAGTATCTAAGTAGAACAATGCAACCATTCGCTCTAATGATGCATTAACATGCTAACCTGAACTAACCTGCACTGAGCCAATTATGGTAGCCTGTGTGTGTCAGAGTGTGTATGAGACCAGTACAGGTGTACACCTGGGTTAATCTCCTGTGTGGTTGAAACTAGCGTCACATCATGCTCAAAAGAAAGCATTGAAATAAGGTTAAAAAGACTTTCTCAATATCTGTCTCTCAGACAAGCTTGAGCATAAACTAATCTGCTGCATGGTTGAAAAAGGGACTGAGATATTGCCAAGAAGTGAAAAGGCAGTGGGTGAGTGATAAAGACAGAGACACTGGGACTGAGTGTCTTTGTTTGATGAGGTCCCACCTGCAGCTCTAAGGCCACCAAAACGCAGCTGCTCTCTCCTTTCCCCCTTCCTCTCTTTGTTTCTCTCCATCATCCTTTGCTCTTTCTCAATTTGTGACCCCCTTTGCAACCCCTACTTCTCTCTGTCCTAATTTTCAGTTTAAGGAATATGAGATACAACTTTGCTGACTACAGCATTCTTGCGCTTCCTATCGTGCCTTTATTCCTTAATTTGTGACAGCAACGGCTCAACAGTGAGTGTTGCCACCTTGTGGACCCACTTATTAATGCAATTAAATCCAGGCGCATGCACATGCGACCATAGTACACGCTGTTAGCAAAATCTGGCTGAATGCACTGCAGTGCAGTGCTCGACGTAATTTGAGTCATGCGTCCTGTGTGCGGAAGTTTACTTTGGGCTTAAGATGGCTCTCAAAAAGTGGTACCTCATAATCAGCTCTTTATAAACTAGATTTTCAAGCGAGGTGTTCACAGAGAAAGGTAACTTTTCCAAATCATCACTTGGACTGAGATTTTCCATTAAATTCACTCCTAAAAAGCAAGTGTGAATATGGAATACAAAAGCCCAACCATTCTTTTGGTAGTTTTATCTAGGATCTGATGAGTTAGAGTTAGACAAATGTAAAACAGAAGTTAACCTGAGGTTACTTTGGGCAGGTTAATCAGTGGACTTTCACACCAATATGAGAACAGAGGGTGACGCAAGCAGACATGAATGTGCGTCAAGTGCACCAGCAGCAATCTCCTTTACTTCTATGTGAGGCCCTGAAATCTGTTTACAATGGATTATGCTCTTCACTACATTTGTGAGTATGTGTGTGTAAAACAAGTGAGTGAGAGAGAGAGTCATTTACTGTGACAAAATTGAGAACATCGTGGCAACAGCATGCGCACTGTCCTGACCTCACCTACAGACTGTTCCGACCTTCACTAGATTCTCGTCATTCATGATGTCACAGCTGCCAACACAGGCTTTCTTAAGGCCACTGTATACTTTGGTTGTCTGTATTGCTGATCATAACGTGTACAATAACCCTAACCTTAATACAGTTCATGTCTTTGTGCATCTTCACCAATAGTATTGCAAAGCAATCATAGTGCACTTACATCGAACACTTTTGCAGTCGCTTTTGGTCAACAGAGTATATTTCGAAAGGCTAAGTGCTAGACCTTGTGAGGCGACCCATGGAAAAACTAAGTATACCTGAGCCTTAGCCTGAGTATATACTGACTTGTTTCAGCAATGTCACTTTTTTCTCGCAGCTGACATATTTGTGACCATCGGTGGGAGAAAGTAATGCCGGTCAATGAAAAACACGTGTGAAGCGTTATCAAGAAAAACATCAAAAATAGATTTTGATCCATGCCAAGTTACAATAAAGGTGTACAAGTCTCAGGTAAGCACAAATACTGCTAAATTTGACTTTCCCATACATTTAAACATATTATTTCCATTATATATATTATTTTTATAATCACCGTGAACATCTCTCATTCAGAAGCTTTGTGCTGTTTTCTGGTCTGATCAAAATATTACAAATATTAATTGTGATGATCCCATCTGTATGAATGTAAGAGCTGCTTTTAAGCAACTGAGGCATATTAGTGTATATGACTTATATGTTTACATTGTGGTCTGAGGTTGTGATTAAAGCCTGTGCTTAATAATCTTATGATGTGAACATTAGTATTTACACATTAAATATATAGGACTGTAAATTTACATTATAGTGTTTTTTCATTCATTACAATGTTATGACATAGCATGGAGAAAGGTCGCTCCATAGAGTCCTCCCAGCTGGCGGAGGTCCTCCAGTCCCTCGCGACGCTACATCAAAGCCACCAGCAATCCCTGCTTGAGCTCCGGCAGGACCAAGATCGCTGTTTTTTTTGAAGTCATGCGGGCTCAGGCAGAGGACCGGCACGCCATCCGGAGCCTCCTCAGCCAGGAGACCGCATCGGCCACAACCGCGACCCCGGACACCCGCGCTACGCTGCCCCCGCCCACGTTACAGAAGATGGGGGCAGCAGATGATCCTGAGGCCTTCCTCGATTTGTTCGAGCGCACGGCAGAAATCTGGGGCTGGCCGCTCGAACAGTGGGCAGCCCGCCTAATCCCCCTCCTGTCCGGGGAAGCTCAACTTGCTGCACAACAACTGCCGGCGACGAACCTCCTGGCCTATCCAGATCTGAAGAAAGCCATTCGGCAACGGGTCGGTCGGAGCCCGGAAGAGAATCGCCAGCTCTTCCGCGGCATGAAGATAGAAATGTCTGATCGCCCGTTTGCGTTTGCGCAACGGCTCCGGGACACCTGTCGGAGGTGGCTGCTCACGGGGGACCGCGACATCAAGGGAGTGATCGACCAGGTGGTACTGAAGCAATTCGTCCAACGGCTGCCCTGGAAGACGGCGGAGTGGGTCCAGTGCCACCGCCCGGCATCGCTGGAGGAGGCTGTTCGTCTGGCGGAGGACCATTTGGCAGTGATCCTGAGGGCGGACGAGCCCTCTTCTTCTCTCTCCCCTTCCCCTGTGTCTGCATCCCCCTCCTCCCCCTCCCCTGTGTTCTCTCGCTCTGTTCTCTCCCCAGGGCCCGTTCCTGCCCCACGCAGGCGTGGAGTGTATGTGCGACCAGCTTCCCGACCTTGGGAGAATGTTCCTTCCCCGTCCTTCAGCCGCTCTCCTCCTCAGGTGGGGGTGTCCGCCAGCACAAGTGCGGGCGTAACGCCTGGGCCGGCCTGTTGGAGGTGCGGGGACCCGGACCACTTCCGGGATCAATGTCCGCTGATGGAGGTGGGGACGGTGGTGCTGGTCTCCGACGTCCCGCAGGCTGCCCCTGTTCGGGCTGGAGCATACCGGATTCCGGTAAGGATCAGGGGGGGTATTTACCAAGCTTTGCTGGATACCGGCTGCAATCAGACCACCATCCACCAACGCTTGGTTCAGCCCGGGGCTTTGGGTTTAGCTAAACTGGTGAGGGGGGGGGACTTCCCTCTAGAGCAGTCGTGGGACGAAACCCTTAAACATGCTCTTGACCAAGTGAGAGTAATCGATGGTCAACAGCTCTGGCCGGGCATCGCCATTTCATACCCGTATTTTGCCATGATTAAAGATCGGCTATATAGAGTGACGCAGGACGCGCAAACAAAGGAGGAAGTGACACAATTATTGATTCCACGGAGCCGCCGGGAAATGGTTTTCCAGGCGGCTCACTATAATCCTATGGCCGGTCACCTAGGGGAACGAAAAACACTTCTCCGTCTAATAGCCCGTTTCTATTGGCCGGGCATTGGCGGTGACGTCCGCAGGTGGTGTGCGGCGTGCCGTGAATGTCAGCTGGTAAACCCACCGGCCACCCCAAAAGCGCCATTGCACCCTCTACCATTGATCGAGGTCCCCTTCGAAAGAATTGGTATGGACCTCGTCGGGCCATTAGAACGGTCAGCACGCGGACATCGCTTCGTGATAGTCCTAGTGGATTACGCGACGCGATATCCGGAAGCAGTGCCTCTGAGCAACATCTCCACACGTAGTGTTGCAGGGGCACTCTTCAAGATAATCTCCCGGGTGGGGATTCCGAAAGAAATCCTCACCGATCAAGGCACGACTTTCATGTCACGAACACTCCATGAACTTTACGAGCTCTTGGGCATTAAGTCGATTCGCACTAGCGTTTACCATCCCCAGACAGATGGCCTAGTGGAACGATTTAATAAAACGCTCAAGAACATGATTCGTAAATTCGTACACGATGACGCTAGAAATTGGGATAAGTGGTTAGACCCCCTGTTGTTCGCAGTACGGGAGGTCCCGCAAGCCTCCACAGGGTTCTCCCCGTTTGAGCTGCTGTACGGGCGACGCCCACGCGGGGTCCTTGACGTCATCCACGAAGCTTGGGAGGAGGGACCTTCTAATAGCAAAAATGAAATTCAGTTTGTTCTCGATCTTAGAGCAAAACTCCACACTCTGGGGCGACTAACACAGGAGAATTTGCTCCAGACTCAAGAACGCCAACGCCGGCTGTATGACAGGGGTGCTCGGCTACGGGAATTTGCACTGGGAGATAAGGTACTCGTATTACTCCCGACATCGAGCTCTAAATTACTCGCCAAGTGGCAAGGACCCTTTGAGGTCACACGACGAGTAGGGGATCTCGATTATGAAGTTAAACATACCGATAGAGGGGGCGCACGCCAAATTTATCACCTCAACCTCCTGAAATTGTGGAGAGAAGAGGCGGCCTCTGTGACGTTGGCCACGGTAGTTCCGGAGAGGGCGGAGCTCGGACCGGAGGTAAACAAAGCCCGCAATCTCAATATCCCGGTTGCTTGTGGAGACCACCTCTCACCGCGTCAACTCACAGAGGTTTCCGATTTACAAAAGGAATTTGCAGATGTGTTTTCCCCTCTACCGGGCCGTACAAACATCATACAGCACCACATCGAGACCGAGCCGGGCGTGGTGGTGCGTTGCCGCCCCTATCGTTTACCCGAACATAAAAAGAAAATAGTTCAGGAGGAATTAGATGCGATGCTTGATATGGGCGTAATAGAGGAATCCCACAGTGATTGGTCCAGCCCGGTTGTTCTTGTTCCTAAGAGTGATGGGTCTGTTCGATTCTGTGTGGATTACAGAAAAGTCAACGCGGTGTCTAAATTTGACGCTGCACTCAATGCCCCGTGTTGATGAACTGCTCGATCGGTTAGGTACTGCTCGATTTTATTCGACCTTGGATCTAACAAAGGGTTATTGGCAGATCCCCTTGACACCAATGTCCCGTGAGAAAACAGCCTTCACGACGCCGTTTGGATTACACCAATTTGTGACGCTTCCTTTCAGTTTGTTTGGGGCACCAGCCACGTTTCAGCGACTCATGGATCGGATCCTCAGACCTCACACCGCTTACGCCGCTGCCTATTTAGATGATATTATCATTTATAGCAATGACTGGCAGCAGCACATGCAACATCTGAGGGCCGTCCTGAGATCGCTGCGGCGGGCGGGGCTCACAGCAAACCCTAAGGAGTGCGCGATTGGGCGTGTGGAGGTACGGTATCTGGGGTTCCACTTGGGTCATGGCCAGGTGCGTCCCCAAATTGATAAGACCGTGGCGGTTGCGACTTGCCCTAGACCTAAGACCAAAAAGGGGGTGAGGCAGTTCCTGGGGCTGGCTGGCTATTATAGAAGGTTTGTGCCTAATTATTTGGACATCACCAGCCTGCTGACTGACCTCACTAAAAAGGGGGCTCCAGATCCGGTTCAATGGTCGGAGCAGTGCCAACAGGCGTTTATGCAGATTAAAGCCGCACTTTGTGGGGGGCCGCTTCTTCATGCACCTGACTTCTCTCTCCGTTTTATTTTGCAGACAGACGCTTCAGACAGAGGGCTGGGGGCCGTACTCTCGCAGGTGGTGGAGGGGGAGGAGCGCCCAGTGCTGTACATTAGCCGGAAGCTCTCTTTGAGGGAGACTAAATACAGCACCGTGGAGAAGGAGTGTTTGGCCATCAAGTGGGCGGTCCTCACCCTCCGGTATTACCTGCTGGGGCGGGCCTTCACCCTCTGCTCAGATCACGCCCCACTCCAGTGGCTCCACCGCATGAAAGATACTAACGCCCGGATCACCCGTTGGTACCTGGCTCTCCAGCCCTTTAAGTTCAAGGTGGTCCACAGACCGGGGGTGCAGATGGCTGTCGCCGACTTTCTCTCCAGAAATGGGGAGTGGTAGACAGGCCGGATGGCCTCGGCCTGAGTCGGGCGGTGGGGGTATGTGGCAGCGGGGGCGTGGTCAAGCGCCCGTCCGGGAGAGGAAAGCGGTAAGGGCGCTTACACCTGAGCTAAATTATGCCTAACACCTGTCTCTAATTCCAGTGAGCACGAGGAGAGCGGCATAAAAACAGACACAGAGCCTCCAGTGGGAGAGAGCCCCGACAAGCCAACTCAGTGCACTTGTATTATATTATATTGTATTGTGTTGTAGTGTATTGTTATAAGAAAGACGGCAATTAAAGCCTTACCTTTGGTTGAAGACTCGTTTCATGTCCTCCTTCCCGTAAGGGTCGTTACATGCTGGTTTCAATGTTTGCGCTTATTTAGATGACCTGCTTCTTAATTACTTAAAACATTTAGAATGCAATCATAGAGAAATGAATAAAATGACATGAATGCACACATACATAAATAATATTGATTTAATGACAGTTACAATAATATTACAAGTATCTAATGTATCAATAAAATATTGTGAGAAAAAGAATCACAGTATTTTTATATATGATCATATCAGCACAGTCCTAATATTGAGTGACACTAGTATGTCTGTCTTTGGGTGCGAGAGAATCCACACTCATATATTAAAATGCAGACAGAAAAATCTGTGTATTGTTTAAATTTAGGCTGGACTCCACATTGTTTATTTTGCTTCACTTTACTTCAGTTTGCTTATGTATATTTACCATAGATACACATTCACGCAGACGTCCACCCTACAGATGTACAGTATAAAATATTTCCACTGCTCAACACGTTGGAACGCAGGTGCACAGAGTGAGCGCACTGCTCAGGAGGCACTTTCACTGGGAGACCGATCAAACACAAACACACCATCTCAACACCTCTTATGGGAACCTGGATACTCATTAACAGACACATGGGCACATACAAAGAGAACACGTCGCCCACTAAATAAACACAAAATGTTCATGCTTCTCTCATTCACTCATACACAGTGTGTCCTCACAGTGATGTGCAGTAGCATTGTGAGTGTGTGTGCTTGTGTGAACATGTCTGATTGTTTCCGACAAGCAGGGGAGATGAGAAGTGGTAACCATGTGTACATGTGTATGTATGTACATGTGTATGAGTAGGGGGTGTGGTGATTTGGAAATAGGTCAGCTTAGGCAGGGTTTAGTGGCACTAGGCCCAGCTCAATCAGAGAAGAGCCCTTGGGTGCGAAAAAATACACACATGCCTTATTATACACAAGACATACACTCACCTAAAGGATTATTAGGAACACCATACTAATACTGTGTTTGACCCCCTTTCGCCTTCAGAACTGCCTTAATTCTACGTGGCATTGATTCAACAAGGTGCTGAAAGCATTCTTTATAAATGTTGGCCCATATTGATAGGATAGAATCTTGCAGTTGATGGAGATTTGTGGGATGCACATCCAGGGCACGAAGCTCCCGTTCCACCACATCCCAAAGATGCTCTATTGGGTTGAGATCTGGTGACTGTGGGGGCCATTTTAGTAAAGTGAACTCATTGTCATGTTCAAGAAACCAATTTGAAATGATTCGAGCTTTGTGACATGGTGCATTATCCTGCTGGAAGTAGCATCAGAGGATGGGTACATGGTGGCCATAAAGGGATGGACATGGTCAGAAACAATGCTCAGGTAGGCTGTGGCATTTAAACGATGCCCAATTGGGGCCAAGAGGCCTAAAGTGTGCCAAGAAAACATCCCCCACACCATTACACCACCACCACCAGCCTGCACAGTGGTAACAAGGCATGATGGATCCATGTTCTCATTCTGTTTACGCCAAATTCTGACTCTACAATCTGAATGTCTCAACAGAAATCGAGACTCATCAGACCAGGCAACATTTTTCCAGTCTTCAACTGTCCAATTTTGGTGAGCTCTTGCAAATTGTAGCCTCTTTTTCCTATTTGTAGTGGAGATGAGTGGTACCCGGTTAGGTCTTCTGCTGTTGTAGCCCATCCGCCTCAAGGTTGTGCGTGTTGTGGCTTAACAAATGCTTTGCTGCATACCTCGGTTGTAACGAGTGGTTATTTCAGGCAAAGTTGCTCTTCTATCAGCTTGAATCAGTCGGCCCATTCTCCTCTGACCTCTAGCATCAACAAGGCATTTTCGCCCACAGGACTGCCACATACTGGATGTTTTTCCCTTTTCACACCATTCTTTGTAAACCCTAGAAATGGTTGTGGGTGAAAATCCCAGTAACTGAGCAGATTGTGAAATACTCAGACCGGCCCATCTGGCATCAACAACCATGCCACGCTCAAAATTGCTTAAATCACCTTTCTTTCCCATTCTGACATTCAGTTTGGAGTTCAGGAGATTGTCTTGACCAGGACCACACCCCTAAATGCATTGAAGCAACTGTCATGTGATTGGTTAATTAGATAATTGCATTAATGAGAAATTGAACAGGTGTTCCTAATAATCCTTTAGGTGAGTGTATATCCACCAATCATTTCTAAGACAACATACCGGTAATGCAAAAGTGAATCCAGATTCAAAGTTTTGCCTACACAGAAAATAACTGATTATCATTGTAGTATTCAAGACTGTTTGCTTAATTACAACATCTATATTCTAAATGACATGCGCAACTATCAGTTCAGAACTATACTGTGACGATGTAAACCGTAAATACACATCTCTACATAAACAGCTACACAAACACTCACAAGCTCCCCAATTAGCAGTGCATGGTCAGTCTTAATTGTGAGGAAAACAATGAGCTTCACTTCACTGTAACTTTAACACAACATGCTCGAACTCAGTCACCACACATAATCAAAAAACACTGCACGTGAGCTTTGAGAAGTTAAAGCGGTATCAAACATAACAGAGAGAGTAAGGAAGGGTTGGAAAGAGAGGGGTAGATGAACAGATAGAGAGAGATGACAAATGAAGGGAAGAAGTGAGGGATGGAAAAAAAAAGAGGAAGTGCTGGTATCTGCTATACCGGCTGCCCATTAGTGAGGGGATCTCCCAACAGACACATATACACACACACACACACACACGTTGGTGCGGCTATCATTATGAGGATCCTCCATAGACATAATGATTTTTATACTGTATGAACTATACATTCTATCCCCTAACCCTTTCCCTAAACCTAACCCTCACAAAAACTTCAAACAAAGGAGTGAGTGAAAGCTAATTCATTTTATTTATGTGTTCAACCCAGAAAACACGTTTCGAAAGCGAACTGTCCACTCAACACCCGTACTAGAAACCCTAATCATAAAACAGATTTTGATCTAAAGTAGTAAGAGCTAAAGTAGTGAAAGCTCAGATTATATCCAAAATGAAAAAACTCTAGCAAACAAAGGACAACCTGAACAACGAGTGAAAGAGAGATAGAAGTGGGTATGTGGTTTGGAAACCTCAGAGAATGGAAACTAATAACCAAATAAAAATCTTTTCTTCCCGAAAAAAGCTGTTTACAGAACTATACTAGAAGTCACTCTTGAAGGAATGTTCTGAGTTCAATACAAGTTAAGCTCAATTGACACAGCATATGTTACTTATACTAATTCTTCTGTTAAAACTCATGTATTATTTGAGCATTGAAGTTGTTAAATGGTCATTTTTACAGTCATTTTTTTTTTACATTATATCATCATGGTAACGAAGTTGTAAAATTGGCTATTGCTTTCTACAGAAAAGGTTAGTAAATGTAAGCGCAGCGTAGTTCTAGCGGGAAGACTAGCAGCTGTACATCATCGCACCATTAGCTGGATAATTCCCAGCCAATCGCATGTAAGCCGTTGCTTTATAAGTCTGCTCACAATCTATCACATTGCTGTTTCAGTGTGCTAACACGGCAACCTCCACCACCTCACCATCACCAGTTGAGTCCCGTCCTGCACGGGGGTAGGCTCCTCACCCCGGCCTCCTTTCTCTTTTATGCCGTGGTGGTGACGTAGTGGGCTAAAGCACATAACCGGTAATCAGAAGGTTGCTGGTTTGATCCCCACCACCATTGTGTCCTTGAGCAAGGCACTTAACTCCAGGTTGCTCCGGGGGGATTGTCCCTGTAATAAGTGCACTGTAAGTCACTTTGGATAAAACAGGATATGACGGTTCCGTGTACAACTTCTTTGGACCGCCAGATGGGGCTTACGACAAAGAGAGACATTCAATTTCTGTTTTATATTCATCTAATAAATGTCATCTTAAATTTCACTCAAGTCTGCGATTCTTCCTGATAGAAGTGATTTTATCACACTAAAATCATGTTTAAACACAAATATTGTTTATTTTTTGTTGCTATACTTTTGAAATAGTGAGTATTTTAACATTCAGAAATTGGCCCCCTTCACTTCCATTGTAAGTGCCTCACTGGAACCAAGATTTTTGCTTTTTTTTAAAGAAAAGGAGGGACAAAATAAATATGTGTGGCAATAAATATTATGTCACAAATGCTGTTGATTGAGCTTAACTTATATTGAACCTGGAATATTCCTTTAAATGTTCTTCTGCAATCTGAAGAAAGAATGTATTCTGCTAAACTTCTGAAAGTAAAAAACATGACATACAGATTAGTTTTGTTTTTACACAAAGAGCAGAGAAGATGGTTTGAAAACATATGATATGCACAAACAAATTAACAAGATTTTTAACCAGATCAATAAATGCATGTGAGATTTTAGTAGTATTTTATATTACATCTTTTAGCACTATTCTTTTTTTTGTCTAACTTGTAAATCTTTTTGTTATTTTTCATAATTTCTGTATTTTGTTTTTGTTCTGCATTATTTTCTTTGCATGCAGCTTTGTCAACAATCTGTCAAATGCTTTGGCATTATGAATGTTAAATAATTTGGAGAGAGAGAGAGAGAGAGAGAGAGAGAGAGAGCGAGAGAGAGAGATACAAGCAGGAATTTTTCACCCAAGGTTCACCAAATCCTAGTCCTGCCAAAGAGAGTGCAGAGGGAATAAAGGCAGTGCAAATTGCCCAAGTTAGTGCTGACACACACACACACACACACACACACACACACAAAAACACACACACTCTTGCTGGCCTCAGCCATTCTGTGCTGGTTGTTAAAGCAATATTAATATTCATGTGGAGGGCTGCTGCTGTCAGTGAGGCAGTTTTAAATGAACACTCTGTCCTTGATCCAATCCATGGGGTCTCTCCTTATCCAATACAAGAATGTGACTTCAAGGCCTCTCTATCTCTCTCTCTTTCTCACCACTCCCCTCTCTTTCTCTGTCGTATCACACAATTTCCCTCCATTTTCCCTCTCCTAACCTCTCCCCCTTTCACCCCTTCTTTCCTGATTATGCAGGCTTGGAGCTTGTGTGTGTGTGTGTGTGTGTGTGTGTGTGTGTATGTCTCTAGTCTCTCTTTGATTTTGCTCAGAGACAAGAATGGATCTGCCTTGATAAAGATGGCTGTTCACAAAGAACCACAGAGGGATTCAGATTAACTTCGCCGCATCCCCCCACCCCCTCTCTCTCTCATTTTTTCTCTCACTATGTCGTTTCTCTGTTTATGTTGATTAGGTTGATGTGAAAACTTTTTTAACCTGATATAGAGACAGAGGAATAATAAACACATTTCTGAAAAAGAAAACATAAAAAAACAACTCCTATACAACTGAAGTATGCAGTCAATTTTTTTAACAGTCTTATTAAATAATGTTTTTCTATTCTAAAAAAATATATATATATATATATATTTAATGAGCACGGTTGGGAGTATTCTGTATTATTTTATTTATATTAGGGATGTAATGAATGAAATGTAACAATGAAACAATTACTTAATAAATTAGAACACTGGTATCCATTAAAAATATCATGTTTCACAATAACCAACTACTGAGAGTGAAATTAATGCGTTTGCACAAATGGCAAAGTACATATCTTCGCTGTCCAATGAAAAATGCACATCTCAACTTTTGGCAAGTTTGACTTTTTACCATAGACGGAATGCACCGAATTACCTCTACCTACTGTTTGAACTGTGCATCGAAATAACCAATGAAAAGATG
Organism: Xyrauchen texanus; assembly: GCF_025860055.1. Lineage (NCBI taxonomy): Eukaryota > Metazoa > Chordata > Actinopteri > Cypriniformes > Catostomidae > Xyrauchen > Xyrauchen texanus. Next base: position 22,987,084 of record NC_068276.1, on the reverse strand, counting down.
TTTAATCAGGCGATCTGTATAACAAATATCTCCACAGAACTTGTGATGTGTCCATCAAAACCGCGTATGTCCCGCCCTTATGTTTTGAAGGGCATCAACTTATTTAACTCAGCTGTCCGGCTGAAGTGTTGTGAAGTGATTGCCTACATCGCACTGGTTCTGTGATTTCCCTGACAACCAAAGCCATTCATGCACACACAATATCAAGTGGCTTTAAAAAGTAGACTATACCAGCCATATACGGTTGACAGATTTCCAAACCGCAAGTGAAAGCTAATTCATTTATTTATGTGTTGGACCCAGAAAACGCGCTTCAAAAGCGAACTGTCCACTCAACACCCGTACTAGAAACCCTAGTCATAAAACTGATTTTGATCTAAAATAGTAAGTGAAAGCTCAGATTATATCCAAAAAATTAATTCTCTACCAATCGATAACCTACCAACTGAGTTCTGGGAAAACGAACAGTTAGACTCCAGTCTGTGACGGAGCAGGCGCCATTGGAACCCACGATAAGAAAACCGTGCATGTCCAAGTTTCTTACAAAATCCAATTAAAATATCAAACAGTTCACTAACAGATGTGTAATGATAGAATTATATATATAAAAATAGTTTTTCCATGCTCTTGAAATTTTTTTTGGAGATACGTGCTTTTCATCAGACAGCGACGATATGTCCAAGTACATGTATGAGTATACATATGTCCACTTGCTTCCTCTCAGTCTGTTTAGAGAGAATGGAAAATATGAAAAAGAATGTGGGTGGGACTATTTCATCCATTAAGATGACATGGTCTGATGCATATTGTGCAATACAACATTCAAATTCAGTCAGAGAATGAGCACAATCAAATTTGGTGGCCATCTTTGGAATGCTCTCGGGCAGGCTGGGAAGCAATTTTTCTATGTAAACATGCGGCATACAGACTAAACTAAAAAAACGTTGTTTTTCTGGCTTGTCTAACTAATGAGAATGCGCATTCTACAGTTGATTGGCTCTTTCACCTGTAAAGCAGGACATCCTTTTCTACATCTGTTCACTGTTGGGTGCTCCAATTTCTCCCATTCATTTTAATAGAAGAGGCCCATCTCTGCTAAATAGTCTCTGGTACAATGCAATACCATATCCACAACAAACATCCGCAAGCCTCAGCAGCTTCATAGGCATACAGCTGTACATGTCCTCCATGTTTTAAGGAAGACGATAGACAGCGATGTGAGGAAATCACACAACAGATGTGTAGGATGATCACGAAGGACAAGCTGCCCATAAGCTTGGACACAAATCATTTTCAATGAGACTTGAGGCTGGAAAAAGGAGGGGGTGCGATCCTGTGAAACTTGCGCTAATAAACATAGAGAGGGCATGACTTAACTGCTTGTGAGGAGGCTGTGCTAGAGAAATGTGCCAAATTAAGCAACTGCAACACTGTAGCGTTGCATTTCTCTTTGTTATGTATAGAGATCCCAATTTTTCTAGACAACGTTATCTAGACACATGGACAATCGGTGTCTGTGCACATCGTCTGCATATTTGCCTTACGTTGGCTGTACTATAGAGTATCACAAAGCGGTTGTACTATGCATGCGTCGGCGAGTCCGTATGGGCTGGATGATGAAAGAGTACACTTTGAAAGGCTGAAGGCTTCACCGTGGGTGGGACATTCCAGGATGCAAAAAACGAAGCTATCATAGCCTTAACTGTGGCAGAAAACGGTTAAATTGTTTGTATCCTAACTACATTACACTGTTTAAAGTATTGCGCTGGTCTCCAAGCCCTCATGTTTTTTGGGTCACATGTTTGATAGTCGATTAATGGAGAATTGTCGATTCATAATAGACTATGATCGGTTAAAACATTTTTATCCCTACTTTATATTAAAACAATAGAAATATTTGGAACATCCTTATTTAGCTAGGTAAATGTGTATGTGTGTGCTCGAGAGAGAGAGAGAGACTATGCAGGTCTCTAGACTGTGCCTAAAATGGTTGCAAATGAGACCAAAAATTATTTATTGCGACTAGAATTTAAAATCTTGTCGCCATCGGGTTGTGTGCGTTCATATGTGGTTTCATCAGATATCATCTTGTGAGTTATTGAATGCATCTATAGAGCGCTCACCAGTGTGTCTCGTGGTTCTTTTCTCCCATTCTGTTTCTTACGAGCTTCCTGCACACGCAACATAAACCCAGCACGAGAGAGTCGTGACCAAATACAATTTTGAACTGGATCTTTTTCATGAATCACCAAAAAAGAACTGAGGGTTTGAACTCAGAAGCTCAGGTTAGAATCACTTTCTCAGCGAATCAGCCATCAGTGAACTCACAACTGGGAGTGCAGATATTTCAAAATAAGAGTCCCATGTGTATTTCGGGCTTCTTTATAACTAAAAGCCTTGTATAGTGTACCACTTTTTTCTCCTGGTAATTATTGATTGGGATTGGAGTAGCATAATAAATTGCATCTGGGATTTCATTCAATTTGCACTCTTGCAGTCTCTGTGTCTGGGCCATCTGGCAGCAGTAAAAGACTAAGGCAATATTTTAAACCAATTTATATATATATATATATATATATATATATATATATATATATATATATATATATATATATATATATATATATATTTATACACACACTACCATTCAAAAGTTTGGGGTCACTTGCCTGAAATGTTTCTCATGATCTTAAAAATCTTTTGATCTGAAGGTCTATGCTTAAATGTTGGAAATTATTTTTGAAGACAAAAATATAATTGTGCCACCAAATTAAATTATATAATTACAAAACTAAAATGTTATATAAAAAAAAGGTTTTGAAATTGATGACTTGGACCAAATAATAAAGAAAAGCAATAAGTGCCCAACATTGATGGGAACTCCTTCAAGTTTAAAAAGCATCCCAGGGTGATTCCTAAAGAAGTTGGTTGAGAAAATGTCAAGAGTTCATGTATGTAAATTCTAGGCAATTGGTGACTACTCAGGGGTGCTAGATGCTAAAACAGGGGTGCCCAATACGTCGATCGCAATCTACCAGTTGATCGCAAAGGCAATGCTGGTAGATCGCACAAAATGTAAATGTACTTTTGTTAAATTTTAATAAAAATAAATATAATATCTTTCCTCCTTTTAGTTTCTGTCTGACTTGCACTTGACGAGTAAATATTGACCAGGCGAGGTTTTGTTTATTCAGTTGCCATGACAACTAGGTTTGCGCATACGCGCCTTCCAAGGACTTCTGAGAACAGAGCGCGAAATTGCGATGCTACTGACCGGATTAGGCAAAACTGTCTGATTCCATTCAGTGCAATCATCAGAATAAGGTAAATGCCCTGTCTATTGTAATATATTGTGCTGTAGGTGTTTTAGGTTTAGTTTTAAAACTGAATGATATCAACATTGAACATTATTATATATTGTTTTATTAATTAGAATATGAATTCCATGTATGATACATGCAGTAGTCCCAACAAGCATTTTCTTATTTTAAATGAAACTGTGTTTTTTAGTTGGTAGATCTTATAGAGTTGGTCATTTAAAAGTAGATCATCACACAAAAATGTGTGGGCACCCCTGTGCTAAAATATAACACAGCTTTGATTTATTTTGGATTTTGTTTAGTCACAACTTAATTCCCATATTTCCATTTATGTTATTCCATAGTTTTAATGACTTTACTATTATTCTAAAATGTGAAAAAAAAAAAAAAACTTAGTAAGTGACCCTAAACTTTTGAACGGCAGTGTATATATATATATATATATGAGATCAAGCTTTTGACAATTGAGGGACTTGTTCACAACTATTACACAAGGTGCAAACATTCATTGATGCACAAGACAACAAACTACTATATACTGTACTTTATGTAATTATCTGTAATGTAAATTGTGAAGAGCAGTATTAAATGAATCAAAAATATCTCATCTCTTATATTTGTATAAATTATGAAAGGAGTATGAACATTTATGAGACAAAAGGGAATGCAAACTTATCTTCTCAACTATATACTGTATACTGTTTATTAAACCTCAGATTAATGGGTTATCTGCTGTCTTCCTTTTCTTCTGCTTTCTATCTTGTTTCTAAACAGCAATTTAAATTGAGGAATTATATGATTTGGCAACTAAAAACAGCCATTTGAATCCTTAATGTTTTAGTTTAGGAGTCAATGGCTCCTTAATAATTTTTTTTAGTCTGGAGCCCTGCTGGCACACAGCAGACTCTGATGTGAAGTATCTCTGATGGATAACACCTCAGACAGAGGGTGACAGTAGCACAAAACTTGTTCTTTCTCATTCAACACACACACACACACACACACACACACACACACACACACACACACACACACAGCTATCCTTATGATAACTCTCCATAGACATAATGATTTTTATACTGAACTATAGATTCTATCCCCTAAACGTAACCCTCACAAAAAACTTTTTGCGTTTTTCAATTTTCAAAAAAACAAACATTTTTAGTATGTTTAAAAGCCATTTGAATTATGGGGACACATTATGGTGACACTAGAAATGTCCTCATATACCACATTTATAGCATAATACCCTTGTAATTACCTGTTTGTTAACTAAAGATATGTCCTCGTAAACCACCCAAACCCAACCACACACACACTTGAGTGGACACTTGTCCTCTGCGGTTACAGTGTATCCCTTAATTCTTCACTGAGCCACTCACCTCACAAACCCCCTGTCTCTTTACCTCTGCCTGGTGAAATAATGGCCCTGTATTAGGAGGGTCAGCCTGTACTAGAGCTGACAGCATTCTGATCAATGCCCCACCAGCACACACTGACAAAAAGGGACAGTCCATCTCTCGCTTCCTCTCTCTAGTGCTCGGTCCATCCCTCCTTCCTTTATCCCTTCCTTTTGGCCTCTACATGTGGTCATCTGTTCTTCTTACCTTCTGTTCTGCACCTCTCTTTCTTACCAAGCCTCCATCTCTCTCCTGCTTCCTCTCTCTCTCTCTTTCTCCCCCTCTCTTTTGGTGGACCCCCTTTCTAATGAATCTCATGAATGGTTCTCTCTCAGTAGCTCTCCTCTGAATGCGTTACAGCAATTACAGCACTCATAAAATGGCGCCATATAGAGCTACACCCTATGTGTGTGTGATATAATGTCCTTGAGGGGACAAGAGAAGAGCTGGTTATTGATCGGAGGTCCCTGTACGACATAAAGGCTTTTGATTTCTCTTGTAGAGCACTGGCTCTCCCTTGTCCTCCAAGCAGTATCCAACAAAATCAAATAGAGTCTATTGACTGCTGTTCACCTATACTGCCACAACTTTACACTCCTGACTGTTTCTCAAATATAGAATTTTAAGTTTATTTTTTAGTTCACACAATAAAAGCAATACATGTACCACAAAGACATGAACACACTTGTTTCACACAGTTTCTTTTAGTTTTTTTGCTCAATATTTAATCAGTAAACCACACATAGGTCAAATTAAAATGTCTAAAAAAACATTTCTCTTCAAACCATATAAGATGTGCCTAGCACGCCGCATATGTCTGCTGGAACTTACTGGAAGTAACATTTGTTTTTCCCTTATAGCAGCCTGGAAGGATGTACATATGTCTAGCATCAGATGTAGTGCAGGGCACATGCTTATTAAAGTAGCAATAAAGAATGAACCTTCATTATGTGGTGCAGTATTCAGAATAGTTCAGCTGAATAGTTCAGCTGTGGTTTTATTCATAGACTGTTGTTGTAGACAGCAAATGGCAAATATAATGCCTATATTTCTACCTTAATTGGCAATAATTTCTAAATGTCTAATATTGGTTTATCAAATGAAAATACCTTATGATAGGGCTCATAGCAACTCATACTACCCTTTTTCTTATGTGTTGGAATATTTATGTATATTTATGCATGTTCTGTTTTTTGATAGGATGTCAGGATGTGTCCAAAACACATAAAAAAAAAATCAAAGAAACAAGACAAGAAGAGAAATAAGAAGCTCTCCCGTTTTCGCACATACATAGACGAGATAGCTGCACATACTTGTTAAATTGTTGGATAAAATGAAATCATCTTTTTAGTTTAAAGAGTGGTCTGATAATCTGGATGAAGAGGGATTTGATGGAATGAATAAATGCATTAATACTCCAGGCGCTTAGCATTGCCATCACTGCTTTGCAATGCAGAGAGAACTGCGCCGACAACACAGCACCACTGGTTCCAATGAGTCAAATGTTAATGACCTGTCAAAGAGAGGAATCTATCCAAATGTTCATTTGTCATTAAAAAGCAATATATTAACACCAGACTCTCAAGTGCTAAACTGCCACAACAATTTAACATAACGAGAAAAAGTAGGAGGTGACGAGAGCGTGAAAGGGAGTCCTGACAGATAAAAAGAGATGGAATTTATTCCTGCAGCCAGCAACTCTTTAAAATCGGATAGCAAAAAACAAAAATGCTTTGTCTCAGCACAAACAAACACACACATACTCTGACTGCACCGCAACACTGCCGCTGAGATTTTGTTGTGTCAGTAGGTCATAGCACAGTGAACATTATAGAAGAAAGCCCCTATTGCTTGGGTGGCATTTCGACTTCTTGTATGAGAGAGAGAAAAAGAGATGATACTACTGTAACCGCTTGGTGGTTTGAAGGGCAACAACAGCATCTAGCCTGCATCATTTGTTCTCATTGAAGAACAACGCAAGTAGATGTCTCACTCATTGAGTCGTACACAACCACATCCACTCAGAAAGTGATGTCATTTCCACCAGCTGCACAAACATGGACAGGGAAATCAATGAGTGTATGGCACATTTATTAGGTCCTGATGTGGCAGGATAGAGATGCCCAGCTGTTATACTAGAGAGCAGTGAGAGGGAGAGATAGAGAAATCTGCAGGTCAGACCTAAACTTGCAAGATATGGAGACAGAGAGAAATTAATTCAGCCACCTAGTCTTAAGGCTGTATTCACAAATCGAAATGTGTTTGACAAAGCCCCGGGGCAGAAACTCGATTAAAATATAATCAAGTTATTAAAACACAACAACTCTAAACAGACATTACAATAAAGTAGAGCAAGTTTGAAAGCTATTTGTTCGGAATAGAGTACAGTGATAAAATACCTGAAATAAACCTGATTTTATACAGACAGCAAAAATTTTCAAAACAAAATATAATTTCTTGATCTCAGTTTTGAAAACACACAAATAAAGGTCACATTCTCACAATTTTTACAAACTCCACAAAGATTTCAAAGATTTTTTTAACTTAATCTACAAACACCCAGTCCTCCAGGTGAAACTAATTTAATGGCCGATGCCGATATCTAGAGAGCAGGGTGGCCAATATAAATCATTTACTATAATTTACATATATCATATACATGTATATATAGAGGTGGACTGTCTCAATATATATATATATATATATATATATATATATATATATATATATATACTGTATATATTAGTGCTGTCAGTCAATATTTAATCGTGACTGATCACAGATTTTGAAAATGCCATAATTAGATTTATACTTCTTATACTTCTTTTCTTTTCAAAATGCATTTAGTTCCTTCTTAAAAAAAAAACTTTAAAAAAAAACTATATGTAACAATAAAATTTCATTAACATTTAACATATCCCACAATATAAAGATAGAAATGCACTAAAATAGCACCAATTAAAATAACATTAAGCATATTCCAAAGTCTAAGTGGGAGGATGACAAACTGAAAAAATTAGGTTAGTTATTCATTGCAATGGGCATTAAATCTCTTCAACTCTTATCCTCCACAATATTGATCATGGCTATCCACTTCTTTGCTACAGCTACTGTGAAGTTGCATTTAAATCATCTATGACATTTTAAACACCACATGAAAAATGCTTGCAGAGAACGTTATTTTGATTTTTATGATACATAAATTACACTTTGGCCTAATTTTCTAGCAAGGCAGACACATTACAAAGATCCTGCCCTATTCTAACCAGTGGTTCCAACTCACATGGAGCTGAATATAAATGTAAAATCAGTAAATGCGTTAATCGGGATTAAGAAAAATGTATGCGTTAAACATTTTTTAATTTTTAAATGACAGCTTACTAATGCTACTTAATGACAGATGAGGTAGCCTATACACAAAATTTGTTATTTTACACAATTTATACACAAAATGTACAAAAACGTTTGAACTAGAAAGCATTTATTATCCATTGACAACGCTGTAAGTAGACTTTGAAATTGATACAGAGAGGATCTAACACTTCTTATTAGTCAAGCCAGCACAAATATCAGCTGACACTGATCATCTCAAATGAGTCATAAATTGGTAGATTAATCCAACTTGTCAATATATTGGTCTATTCCTAGGCATGGGGCTAGGCACTAAATGCAACTTCTCAATGCTGAGTAATGAGTGGGGGCCCATTCATAAACATTTTGTCCCAAGCCCTATGAACTCAAGCCATGGCCCAGTCTCTTGGTGAAACCACTGGAAATTAGTCTAGTCTGATCTCATGATCAGCATCTGCGGACGCATGACACAAATGTCATTATCAGCAGAGTGCTCGAGCACTGAATGTTTGCAGCCCGATTTTTCTAACCGCCTGTACTCTAACCATGCAGTATACTCATGTGCCTTAAGTTATTTGCACTAATAAGTAGGTCCAAAAGGTGGCAACACTCACAATTGTGCCGCTACTTCCATGAAGAACTGTAAAAAGAAGATGTAAATGGCCGCAAACAACAGGAGACAAAGGTGGAAACCAAAACAGTGGAGTGAGGAGTTCAGGTAATACATTTATATTTGTGTAACTTAAGACTGAAAGACTTTATAGACATCTTAATGGGTCTAAACTCCAGAAGAGAATTAGTCAACTATCTCATAGCAGTCTTAGAGTGCTTGTGCCAACCGCCTGCGTATACATGCATGCACAGTGAAATTGAGTATACTTTAAAAAGCTGAGAGTTCAACTGTATATGTATGCTAAGCATTCACGTCAAAACCAAAGGTAATTTGGGCTGTAACCTGTGAATCTCTGGAAAAATGCTGTCAGTAAAGCCCCCCCCCCCCTCCCCTCCCCTCCCATTTCCAATGTTACCTCTGTTCAGACAGCTGTTTTGTTAGGTTGAGTGGATGCCCTTCCATTCATGGGCAAAGGAGTGTTAGTGGTTGTCCTTTTGAACTGATGTATTCTAGAGCAGTATCTATTCATCCAGCAAACCAGAACAACATGCATAACTGTTGATGTTGGCTTCAGAATCCCCGTAAACCCCTGGAAAAAACATTTTAATCTCAGTGTGTGTGAGAGAGAGAGGGAGAGAGAGAAAGTGTGTAAGAGAGGGGGTAGTAAGATTCCCTGGCTGCATGGTTGCTGTGGAATTTTGGTCCTAACAGAGAGCAGCTCCAGTCTACGTAGCGCTGTTTGTTTTGGATGTCTGAGTGAGGTAGAAATATGTTCCTTCTTTCCAAACACAGTTCTGTCGCAACAGCAAACAACCCCACACGGCACACCAACACACTGCAAGGCAGCGGCTCCACCACTTAAGAAAGCAACGTCACACTGTTACCGCTGATATGGCTCGACTCAAAACCAATTACTAGTGGATAATAAAGCCAACTCTGGGGAGATAAGAGGGGAACATTAAAATACTGTGGGAAGCTTTTTGCTTCGAATGACAATGGAAATTTCACCTGTGCCAAGAGAGATACTTATCTTACATTTGACAACCAAGTAACTAATTTGAAGACACTGACTGGAATGTTTGTGTTTTCAGTTTGACACGAATTATGGTTAGGTCAAATGATAAACTCTTCGTGACAAACACATCAAATTGATAGCAGATAAACCAAGTGTTGCTTCATTCCAAACTTGCAATATGCTGTCACTGACCTTAGCTACAAACATTTCAGAAGTGAGCATGATTACAAACGCATGAGAAATCCACTACTTTGATGTCTTGCCCTAATTTGTGGTTTCGGCATGCTTTTTTGCGAATTTAATTCATCTAAGGGCTCTCCAGGGTTTAGGATATCTGGGCCAAAGAGTGATTGAAGCTATTAGAGCAACCCCTTCAAAAAATACTTTAGGGTGTGCTTGATAAAAAGAAAATTGAAAAAAAGAGCATGAATTACTCACTGTCCTTCATTTACAACAGTCAGTCCCCTTCAACTAAAAGGTGAGTATAGTTAAGTGTCTAAGTTCAGATTTTATATAATAGAAATTTCTTGCAAAACATTTATTGCAACCGGATGTAAAGAACTCCTCTAAGAGAAAACATGTAACAATCAGTATTGTATGCACTATATGTGTACATTATAGCGTATGTGTACAGTGCAGTTGAAATCCACTCTTGAACACTGGCAAACCCATCGACCTTTGTGAATATACTTTCCTGACCACAGACGAACAGGAACTCATTCGACACATGCGCACTACAACTGCTTTTCTGACAGTCTTTTAGTACAGTCAATGGCCAGCACATGCGCAGACAGCCATGCAGCTGTTCTGATGACGCAATTTGCGTCACACATACTGTGCGTGCAGCATTCCGCATTGTGCACACCCGAAGTATACTTTGGCCTTATCTTTTAAAACCCCTCTAACCACTACCTTCAGTATATACACACACAATCAAATTTATAATCATTTTACTAGCCCAAGTAGGAATTCTCAGGGTTTTAGTTTTGCTTCTGAAAACAAATGTTTTAATATTCTTGTAATGGCTTAAGAATGCAAGAGAGAAGAAAAAATCAGACAAGTATGACTGATTTTTAATGGTTTTGTAGTGAATGATTCATTATCGCTCTCTTCACACAGAAACACACACACACGCACTCTTTCTCTCTCTTTCTCTGTCTTTCCTCTGTCATAAAGACAGCCTGCCGTTGGGGTGCAATCACAGTGTGACAGGAGCTTGCCCCTCCAACGAAATGAGCATCTCATGTTCTCAATTCCCATGTTCTCTAAAAATAAAACCAGTGGAAGAAAAAAAAAACTAGAGCTGCAATTATCTTGTTTTTCCACCAATAAAATGGTTTAATTACAATATTGCTTGAGATTTATATATTATTGATTGTCTTTTTTAATTTAGCTTATTAAAGTTATAAGCACAAAGTATAGTTTGGACAAATAAACACTAGCAGTGTTTAAAGCAACAGCCTCTTCTTCCTTGCCACAGAGCAGATGTTATTCTTGATGTTATTTTTAGTCATACTTGTTTATTACAACACTTTATACAGAAATGGTTTCTTCATGGGCTAAATTTTCCAGGAAACACACTTACCAATTGAAATGTATAGCTTGAAAGCAATGTAGATGCTTTGGATAATGGCGTTTGTCAAATGTAAATGTACAAAACAAAATAGAAAAGACTCTTTAAAAAATGGCTTAATCCAGATATTATCCCTTTGATGACACAAAAGGAGATGTTGGGCAGAATGTTTACCTCAGTCACCATTTACTTTCATTGTATGGAAAACAGTTGCAATGAATGTATGCTGACTTGAGGCTAACATTCCGGCTTAACATTTCCTTTTGTACTCCACGGATGAAAGTCTGGTGAGTTTGGAACAAGAGTGAATATAAAACATCATAATTTTAGATGCACTATCTCTTTAAGTTTAGGCCAAGTCTTCTGAGGTTTCCATGCTGACACCACAATGAAAAGGCAATTACACTGAGACTGGGCAAAGCGGACAGAGCTATTAATCAGTTATATCAATTACTGCAACTCCGCCACACTGACTGGGGTCACTGGGGTTGGAAAGTCCATGCTCAGTGGATGGAGATGGCGAGCGATGTCTGTATGTGTGTGTAACCCGAGTCACTGGCTACACCACAGCCTACCGTGGTACAACATTATGTCTAGATCAAATTACTCTGTGAACTCTGCACCACAATATGTTACTGTGGGCTTGAAAACTGACACCTGTGTTCATGTATGGGCCCTTTATTGCCATAGTGGCACTCTTTCTGTCCTCTCCACTGACACACACACACACACACTTGAGACCAGGGTCATGTGCAAAGAGCAAAGTAGGTGGAGAGATGGACACAAAAGGCGAGAAAGAGAAGGAAGGAAGGAAATGAAAAGAAAGACAAAACGTATGCATAAATGTTTGTTTAAGGGATGGGATGGTGGGTGTGCTTGATAAATTATAGAGAAACAATGGGAGAACCTATAAAAAGAAGGTGTCTATCCATTTTTATGAAAAGCGAGAATAAATGAAAGTGGCAAGCACACACTTGTGATCAAACATTGACATGCACACATGCACAAATACAGAAAAGTGCATTCTGTTAATGAATGACACAAGGGAGGAGGAAGGAGAGGGGAGTGACCTAGAATACCACACTCTGACAAAACAAAGAATCAATGCATAAGGCAGCCCAAAAGACAGTTCAATTAATTATATCCATTACCAGATAGAGCTCCCAATCACAAAATCGACCACACGGTTGTAAATTGGCATCATTTTAATTCCACATACTGTATAGTTCTTTGTTCTTGCATTGAGTACACACATGGCTAAAAATGTCTTTATGTATGAATAAATAACATTTTCCCCTTCCATCTCCACTAATTAATAATTTACACCCTATTAAATTTGTATCCTTTAGAAAGAAGGAGGAAAAAGTTTGCACTTGTGAAAAGCTGGCAAGGTTACTACGACAACTGCTTCTGGGAACATTGCTTTATGAAGAGCAAGAAATTCTGGGTAATTCTACTTTGGATCACAGCTGAAAGCACTGTCGTTTGTGTGTGTGAGCAGTCTTGTGGGCAAGACCAGTCATCACAGTGCATCATAGTGACACATTCAAATGAGAAACATTTACTTGTCCTGTTGTTGCAAGAGTGTCCCTTTGAAATCTTGTGTGAGTCAAGGTACTAATTAATCTTCAGCCAGCATCTGTAATCAGCTGCACTCTGTGAACATTTAACAACCATTCCGAATTTTATATTTAAAGTCAATTAAATGTCAACATGAAATAAAAATGTACCCCATTTGCTTACTTAATATGTTTCTTTTTGTGAACAACTTGACAGTGCATGTTACTCCAAAGAAAAAAAGATTTGTCTTTGGAATGTAACATCTACTTGTCATAACTTGCTGCACCCAACATAGTCTCATAAAAACTCGTAGTAATTTGTGTGAGATGGCGAAAACGTAAGATATCGTATTACTTTTATTCCTGCTGAAACCAACCAATCAACAAACAGAATTTTAAATTCATACAATACAGGTTCCAACTTTTAGCTGACCTCCAATTCATCAATTGATTTTAAGAAAGGAAACATAATTTAATAATTATGGTTACTCTTACATATTTGTATGCATTTTAAATGACTGATGTATGTCAATAACCCGTCGTACACTTCCCTCATCTCGTTCAATCTCCAAGTTTCTTATTCTTCCTTGCAACATAAAATGGCTTTCCTATTAAAATGATGGTTACCTTTAGGGTTTGGTTAAAGTGTTCAATTTTATGGGTTGGATTAGACTTTCCTGAAATCACCCACATATTTTTCAACACCTCCACTACAATCACCAAATTGATCAATGCTTAGCAACACTCATAATGCTCAACACAATTTGTAGCTCCACTTATATCACTTATTCACTCACTGGCTCATTGCCCTTCAATTGTACACATACAGTACATTCTGCTACAATTCTTATAAGAATGCTCTCTGGCCTGTTTGATTCTCTTTCTTTATCTCCCTCTGATCAAATAACTGTTGCAGTTAATTTCATCACTGCCTCTACCTTATAAGCTCTATAAGTCTCTAACAGTGGAAGGTAAAACAAACTACAGCACATCTCATCCACCCTGTCCCACATGCTATTCTCTCCAATAGGAAAGTCTGAGCCACAAGTTCATTACAGTGTGTATGCGTGAGTGTGAAATGATGCAAGCGGGAAGCCACTGCTGGTGCTGAACAAAGACCTGTATTCCATGCAGTGAGAATTCAGACAGAGAGTATTGCAGCATATTCTCAGATAATGAGCAGAGAGGAGAGAGGGAGGAAAGGGGATAATTTGGAGATCTTTACACTACACATAAAGAGATGAATTAGTCACATGAATGAGATGTGCTAAGGTCTTTGACATAAACTCAAGGTAGACAGAGATCCACACAAAGAAAGGGAGAGACTGAGAAGGAAAGAACTAGTCAGAGAAAGATTGGACAATTGGACAAAACAAAATACTAAAATAACAAGACAAGGACAAAAACATTCCCAGCTACAAACTGCATCCAACTAAATTTGTAGGCATGATGTCATTCAGTGGGTACGTGGAGATTTCCATTTCTCATTGTTTTCTCACTTTTTCCCTCTCTTTTTTCACATCTGACCTTCCCTTTTTTATTCAAAAGCTGCACTCTGGAGAATGTGTTGTGTGCACTCAATACTATAAAGCTGAAATGAAGGTGTTAATAAGATATTACTCTTATTAAAGTCACTTCGACTATGTATATTATAACAACATTGTGACTGCGTAACAACAAATAAGTTTGTTAAATGGTTGTATAGTATGTTATGCCAAAAATGTGTCTATAAGAAAATAATGCTGGAAACAAATCATAGTTTGCATACAATTAAATTGAATGGTGACTGAGGCTAACATTCTGCCTAACATCTCCTTTTGTGTTGTACAGAAGACAGAAAGCCACATATGTTTAGAACAACATAAGGGTGAGTTTCTAAATCCTTTCTGTCTTACTAAAGATGAACTCACTGATTTGCTACTGACCTCTAAGATGGTACAATACACATTTTTCTGGTGTCATCTAAGACTTGCATTTCGATTTGTTTTTACATTTTAGCCTAATTTACTTCAAAAGCCTCAATAAACAAGCAATAACCTGAGGAGGAAAACACAAAACGTTTTCCATATGAGTGCTCAAAGGTCTGGAGTCAGTTATAAATTACCCACATATCTGCAAAGTAACGGAAACTTGGCAGAGGTTGTTCCCAAAAAGTTGTGTAAAGACTAAGCAAATTTTTATGCATTTTAGCTGCTGATGCAGCATGTATATGATGCAAATCAATGATGTTCCTCTGGGCCTTCGAGCCATAACAGATGCTGAGTTCACAGGGGGCTTTATGGTAGTTGATGATAGTTGATTGAGGTAATGTAAGCAGTATAGGATGCTCTATTTTATACCTCGCTTCCACTAACGTTTTTCTCCAAAGGATGCATACAATATGTTTCTTCTTGCTAAACTGTGCTTCTCTGATTCATTCAATAATTTTAGCACAGATTTACATTTCCTCTTCTTGTTCATTTCACTGATCACTGCTGCCTGTGATTTCCTTTCCCTTTTTAAAAGAAACTGGTGTTGATAAGCAACCTTTTGTGTGTTTTAGTGATGGGAAGATCAAATCATTTTACTGACTTGGATCTATAAATTCTCATTCAGCAAAATGAACTAATCTTTATTCAAGTCTTTTTGTTCATTTGTCATGTGACAGCCGCAAAGGCTCTGTACAATAAATTAACTGATTAGTTCACCTCTTGAGTGGGTCATCTGGTACGAGTCTTTCGTTCATTTTTCACACGATAACCGCTTGGGCTCTACAGGAAACAGAACTGATTAGTTCACCTCTGGAATGGGTCTTTGCATTGGTGTAGTAGTGTCTGAAGATGTAGGCATACTGTGAATTTATGAAAGACCTCCCAAAAATCAAAAAACAAAACATAAGTATGGTGTACAGAAAACAACAAATAACAATGGTATAGTAACTTGATGTGAAATATGTATTTAAATGAATAGGTGTCATTATTGTTCCTTTTATAAGGCTACTATGAAAATCGTTAATACGTTATTATTACTCTAACTAATAAACTAATAATACACAATTAACTGTTACGCATTGTAGCTAATATGAGTACAGTAATGTTCATGTTAACACGTTATCTTGTATTAACATATACAGCACAGCCTACATAAAAATGAATGGCTATTTGTTTTATTTGCGTACTATTATGTGCATTTCGGTGTATAGTAAGGTTGTTTTCCTACTTAGAAATCTAGATTGAAATTATTTGATATCATGAGAAAAGGTCACCACCGACAAGGCAATAAAAAAAAAAAAAAAAAAAGAGCATCAAAAACAAGCATGGGTGCAATAATATGCAGTATTTTCACAAAGTTTAATTGCATATATATATATCTATATATTTACAGCACAAATTATGGTTACTCCAGGGATGCTTGTGCATCAGCATTAGCCGTTGGAAATGTCCCACCCCTTACTGATACGGAAAATATTATTGGTTAGCAAATATACAATCAGGTCTGAAACTAGTATTCTGATTGGTGGATCAGCTTTGTCAGACTGTCTGTTGCCCATGCCATCAGTTGCACTGTGCGCGTTTACAGATAATCTCTGTATGTGTGTGTATATATATATATATATATATATATATATATATATATATATATATATATATATATATACGCACACACACACACAAACACAATTCACTCAGTGGTGCTGCGGTATCGCGTTATTAGATTGAAAATTTCCAGGTCTAAAGCCTACTCGTTGTTCTGGCAGCCATATGTATCATCGCTTATTTTAGGTGGGCATACAGTGTATGCCTGCATATGCCCTAGAATACACTGCTCGGTCTTTGAGTATGAGTCTTTTGTTCATCTTTCACGTGACCGTTACTAGGCTCAGCATAGAAGACACTGTTCACAAGTGACAATTACAGGTCTTTCTTTATATTTATAGCTTTTTTTTTTTTATTTATTTTTTTATAGTTTATAGCTTGCATCTTACAGATCAGTGTGTTCCAGTTCATGATCATTACATGTCAGTGTGATGATAAATGACAAATTAAAAATCATTTAAAATGTCATGATGAATTATTTGTATTTAATGCAGAAAGTGTTTATAATATATTTTCTGCCAAATGTAAAATTAAAGTAAATTCAGTAAATTCAAAGGGAAATGTTTTAAGGCATACTTGATTTAGGGGATACATCATGAAGGAAAAATACATTAGTTTATTCAAAATCAATTCAATAGTCAAGTAAATAATATGGGGTTTTCTCATAGATTTTGTATTGATATTCTCAATAAATATTATTTGATAAAAGTTATACATCCATTATAAACAGATAGGACTGGGCTGAATTTAAGGCATCTTGCTTTATGAATGTGATTTTTCAACACTTCCACACTTATTACCAGATGCAATGTTATGGAAAAGAACCATCATGACAGAAAATATTCACAAATATTATAAATTGCAAGAAACAAAGAAGATAACATTTGAGACCAAAAAAACGTGTGCAACTGCAGAACAAAATAAATAAAACCAAACTAACCACTTTTTTAAGTATGGTTGGGAGTGTAAACTAATTTCTGATTCCTGTAGAGCCAATGCAGTTAACACGTGAAAAATTAACGAAAGACTCAAACCTGAAGATTGACTCGGCAGATCTAATCATTTCTGTTTCCTGTACAGAGCATACACAGTTGTCCCGTATCAAATGAACAAATCACTGTCTGAGACTACTCTTGAACGACCCATCACTAGTGTGTTTGAGAGGCAGAGTGATTTCTGTTCAGAGAGTCACCAGGAGCAGTCAAAGCTCTGAGGTGAGTGTAGGTGTGTTCTCCAGTCTGGTACCTCAATGTGGTGGAGACAGGAAAGGAAAACACACAACCCAATAGTCAGTTTGTGCTCCTGTTTGTTTTTCATTCCTAGGCAACACTGTTATTTCCTGGTGAGGTTTTGTCTGATAACGCTGACGTAGTTTTTATCTCTTCTTCACCCTCAAACCCCCACCTCGCTTTCTCTTCTCCTCACCTTAACTCATAATCTCTGAGTATTTTGCCTACTGAAGTTAAATGGAAAGTGTGTATTAACTGTGCCACTATCAGCACTAAACAAAAATTGCACAAATAATCACTGTTTTCAAACAGGATTCACCAAACTTGCACATTGGTTGAGTCAACGTTGCTGTGTTAGGCTGCTCATACAAATAGAGTAATGTTGCAAGCGCTTACTTTTTTCTGGGAAATCAACCAACAAATGGCTTACTTGACTGCAATGCAAGTATTTTCAAATCGAAAAACATTTAAAGGAATTCCAATACAAGTTACGCTAAGTTTTTGAAAGGTTTTAAAGACAGAAATGTGAAGCTTATCATTTTATAAAAGCACTTACAGTAAAATCCTCACTGTAACCCAGATTTTTGCTTTTATTAAAGAAAAGGAGGGACAAGATGAAATTATTTTTGTGGTAATCAACATTATGCCACAAAAAGGAAGCCATCGTGATAGTGGGAACACATGAGGGTTTAACTCAGTAACAGCTGTTAATTTTTCCTCTTGTTCACAATTTCATTTTTTCGGTTCTCTTTTTGTATAAAATGGTTAACATTATGTTATCATAGAACTGCTCCAGAACTGCCAGGGTTCTTCTAAATATGTTTGAAAAGTAAAGTAAAGATGATTACATGCCCATGTTTGAAAAAGCACACTCTCTGAATAAATGGAATATGATTGTTGTCTGTTATGTATGACTTTAGCTGTCACAGACAGTTGATATGACTTTTGATTGATTAGTGTTTCTGTGATGACACAGAATATATATATATATATATATATATATATATATATATATATATATGAAAGGGTATTTGTGTGTTTGTGTATATAGACCACAAATGTGTATTTCTTGAACTGGTTGTGCATCTATTGGCACTTTTCCACTGTGCGTTACAGTTCGACTCAACTCGACTTGACTCGACTCTGCTGTGCTCGCTTTACTTTTTTGAGCTTGCTTATACACTGCCGTTTACTACCGCCTCAACATGGGTGGGATTATAGGCTGATCGTCATAGTTTAGCCACTTCTAATGCTGTGACATCGTCTTAAATGTGACACACACATTACTGACCATAAACAATAACATGGCCGCTAGCTGTTAGCTACTAGCTCATTGTGCTGCATAAAGCAGTTGTTGCTGGTGATTTTACACAAGTTTAACAGTTAAATTGGCCTGGTTGTTATAGAAGCAAGCTTCCAGTAGCTGGTAAGCTAAATAAAGTGAAGCTTTCAAGCAGAATATAGATTTAACTTTATAAAATGTACCATCCTCTATCGTGGGCTCCAACAATGCCGTGGCCAAGTCCCATTGCTTGCCGGTCTATTGCCATAGATAGTGTCCATTTGGTCAAACCACTTCCACTTTCTTCAGTTTGAACCACTCCGGCTGTTGTGGTCCTTGATGGTTTAATTTTTTTTTACTTTTCCGTACATTGTTGGTAGGCCCGTCGGTAGACACTTCCTGAAAGACTTTTTCGTTTTGCATTGTTTCGTTCGTCGCTAACGAGAGGAACGTCTGCACCTCGTTTATTGACTACGATGTGGTTTTGCGCATAGCAATTTCTTTTTACAATTTCAAAGTCGTGTGAACAAATGATACTGCCATAACTGTTTATAACTTTAAAACTAGCGGGTTGATGTCCTGTGTCGCAAATCCAGTGACACTGGTAGTGACGATTCTCTCTGACCAATCAGTGATCTGCAGGGTTTTGACGTCACATTTAGTATCGGCTCGACTCGCTTGGAACCTCGACCGAGGTGGCACTAAAAAAAAGTACCAGACACTATCCACCGTGGAAAACCACCAAAAAGTGAGCAGAGTCGAGTCGAGCTGTACCGTGCAGTGGAAAAGCCCCATATCATGGCTTAATACGACTTTAAAAATACAAATGACAATAAGGGTGAAATATCCACCCTTATGGTCATGATCTGGGTCTCTGCAACCTGTCATTCTTTTTTATTGTCTAGCTCAAATTCACATTCAAAACCATCCCTCCCTCTCCCCTTCGATCCACCATATGGCTTACCATTGCAAATCAGCACAATTTCATCCTTGTCTCCTCATGAAGGAAAAACAAGTCACTCAAGGTGATGCACTGAGAGCGATTCTTAGTTAGCACAGGAAATGACAGAGAGATTGTTTGTGGTATGAGGGTGTGCTGAGTGTCTTTGAAGACTGCTATTTGAACTCTCTAAAGAACAAAACCCTCAGAGTTAAATTCCTTCACACAAGCTCACTCAGTGATCTCATCCTAGAAACGTCGGTAAGATAAAAGTTGGATGTGTTGTTTTAAACTTTCACCTAACTTTGAGGTGAGATCCAAGTGTATTCACGAGTGCCGCTTGCATTACAGTGAACTCCTCTATGCATGCACGAGATCTGAAGACCAGCATGCGCATTCCACTCCGGCCCTTTTATTCATCCTTCAACAGCAGCTTCAAAAGCGCTCTGACTCATTTGGCCACAGATCAGTTTAAATCGAGTGGAGCAGAAAGATCTGGTGTGGGAAATATACAACTGTGGTATTGCCTTTTAGAAAAACAACCCATTTAACTCAGTTCACCATAGAAAGAATTTTGATTATCTATATATTTTCAATAATAGGCTATTAATAATGTGATAATGAAGTATTATTATTATTTACATGCTGGAATTGCAAAGCTTTTTCAAACTGTGATGGCATTATGACAAACTGCTCTGACTTAGCATGGCTTACCTAAAAAAAACATTAATTTACAGAGCTGCCAGCTCCTACTGACCTACTTCAAAGATCAACACCCTGGACCTAGGATAAAAAGGTCAATGGGTTACATGGGTGGAACAACATTCAAAAAATTAATATTGCAACACAATCTCAAAGAGAAATTGCATGGATTCATACAAGTTGGTTAAATCATATGAAGTCGTAAGAGTTTGGTTGTACAAATTTGTACGACTTTTAGAACTGCCAATGAGGTAACTCTCCCTCGTCTCCTTCTAAAAAACGACAGTTGCACATAGGGTATTTGCACGTCTAAAATTTGTACAAATTTATACAAACATACACGCACTATTTCATACGTTCAAAGGGGCGGTTACACTACACTTCGCTTTCCATTCACTCCCATTCAAAAGCATACGATGCGGGAGACCGGAAACACAACCTCATGCGAAGAAATTTTGTACTATGCTGCATATCGAAAGTTCAGGTTTGGTGAACTCTAATACGTGAATCCGTAAGACGAGAGGACACGTGCCCAATAGAAGATAGAAACATCTCACGCTGTCCTATTGGCTCAATACAAAGAATCCATATTTTAAAGCTGTGTGTTTTATTGCTGCAGGAAAGTGAGTAGACAATATAATTGAAAAATTTTAATACAATATTATCTGTTATTTGGGATGTTTTACACCGGAAGCCCTCCCATGTGACATCATATCCTGGTCCATTGTTGTCTGAAAAACAATTGCGTGCTCAAAGCCTAGTGTGACCGCCCCTTTAGCCAACTTGTGAGAATTTGTACGCCTTCTCATGAGATCGGGTTGAATATTACTAGCTGTAAGACAGATTTTATATTAACAAATTTGTATTAATATTTTTCCTATAGGCCTATGCATATGTCAGTAGTTTTTTCCCCCCAAGGAGACTACTCTTTCTCGTTTAACCTCACATTCTTCAATATCATTATTTGTGACTTTTTCCACAAATGTTACAGAGGAACAAAGGAAAAAGGATAAAGGAAATTCCCTCTTGAGCTTATGGGGAATTTATGATACCGACATTATGGGACTGTCCAGTGGGGGCAAACTGTATCGGTGGAAATGCAATACTAGCTTTCGGAAATGTGTTTAGATAAAGCCATGGCAAAGCGAAGGCAAATGTTTCAGCGCCTAAATCATGCTTGACATTGAACGTTCCCTTTTAGTTAATTAGCCTCGATTATTGATCGACAAGGCACTGAATTACATGGGATCTCAAGCATGGTGTACAACAGACAGACTTATACACCGTTTAAGGTTGTTTCTACGAAAACACAGAGTTGCATGCAGGCTTCTGGTCTTTTTTATCATTTGGAGATTGAACGAGCCCGCCGCCAGCTTTATAATCCCATTACGTATTCTGGTAGCTCGGCTTAATCCTGGACACGCTAGCAGTCCTGTTCCTCATTTCAGCCACAGTCTGTATCAGCATTCTCTCAGCAATCCACATTAACTGTTAAACACTAGATTTAAAATGCGACCGCAATTCCGACAGTGAAAACCCACATCATCGCTAATTTTGAGATGATTTGCACTACGCCTGCAGCCGCGCGCTCATCCAAGTCCCCAGTTTTCAGTCTTTTGTTAGTGCGCGCAGCCCCGCAGAGTGTCTGATAAATGCCATTTCATTCCAACAAGCAGACCACATGCTGCTTTAGCAGTATGGGGCTATTACCTCTCTGACTCGGGAGATGGTGATTCTGCATTGGTTTACGCAGTGTGTATGAAAACAAAGCTTTTCATCCATAGTGAAGTCGCGTTACATTCATAGATAAGGCAAGATTGCTACCAAAAAGGCGTATAACATTTAAAGAGTATAGCATGTAACATACGTGTTTGTAATAGCAGACTGTGAATGTAGTTGATGGAACTTCCTCGGACAGCGTGCGTAAACGCGCCGGACAGCGCCAGTTAATCTTAGATGCAGTCTCCAAGCCTGTCATCTAATCTCTGTCTACCTTATCTAACACACACGAAAAAACCCTGGGATTTCTCCACTCAAGTTTCCAAACTTCACTGTGGATTTTCCAGCACATTAAGAGTAGGGGTGTACTGTTTAAACACCAGCCGCTGCGTAAAAAGACAGCGTGGTGGTGTATGAGGAGCGCGCGATGACATAAACACTAAAACGGTCGTTAAATTGGAACAAGCCACCAATCATAACAATCCATTATGTATATCAATAGTATTAAACTCGTAAACTCACTAATGGGTCCATGCGAGGTGAGTCTAGCCGCTGGGAGACCAGAAGCATCTTGGAGTGCGGGGAAACCACGTAGCCACTGTTAAATCCACTTTGTTTCTGTATGTGTGAACTGTCTTTGTGAAGAAAAGCCAAATTGGGCAGCTAATAAAAAATGGTTAATATGAGCCTTGGAATTCTGCTATCGCCCAGTTGCGTGTGCGATAACAACTAGGTTTGAGTATTGGATCCAAATGAAAGCTAATATGACATTCCGTTCAAGCGGCACTCGTGTTCATCATCTCGAACGGCGACTAATAACGCAAACGTCTGTATCAGCCTTCCCTCTGCACAGCCACTTACTATCATTCGGCTCTGTATCTTCCTGACTGGT
The DNA here is from genome assembly GCF_025860055.1 of Xyrauchen texanus. Lineage (NCBI taxonomy): Eukaryota > Metazoa > Chordata > Actinopteri > Cypriniformes > Catostomidae > Xyrauchen > Xyrauchen texanus. The sequence continues at coordinate 22,963,914 of NC_068276.1, read as the reverse complement.
GGGCGGAGTCAGAACGATGTCACACAGGAGGAGACGCAGATGTTTCACACGCCATCTGTCTAAAGGGAAATTACGTCCATCCACGGCCACACTTATAGGTTATGGGTTTTCTCACACATGAATTTGTTAACCAGTAGGGTCATTTTTATTTTTAACCCTGGGTTAACATAACAGGTCATTATGTTCAATGTTTCACGTTTGTTCCAGTACAATGTTTTACTTTATGCAGGGCTATTAAGTCTGGGTAGTTGGGACTCTGGCAGTAGCCAGGGTCGGATTGAGAAACAAGACTTTAGCGAGAATTTCAGAATTCCTGAAACACTTTCTGGAGGGTAAATAGGCTAATAGCAATGACAGACATGTGTTTAATTATTTAGTAAACAAAAATGTTTATGATTGACAATATTGAGAATCTAAAGAGAAGATAAACTTAATTAATTTGAGTAAAGACTGTAAAATTAGCATTGCATGGTTTTAAGTATTTCCAACAACTGCTGATATTGAGGCTAAGTGCACACTAATCCAGATACATATGGAAACTGCGTTGTCGAAATGCTCTCTGTCCACACTGCCATTTTCAAGCATTTTCCTAAAGTTGCTCGTCCACACTGTAATGTAGGAAAACACTAAAATCCTCTTACAGCTCATGAAAAAAAAATAGCTGTTCAATTAACTGTTTGAAATGCAATTGTCCTTGTGTTCCATCGCCGGACAGCAATTCCGAGTGAACTTCCAGTCTTCCATACCTGGTAATAATGTACTTATTTGAATATTTACAAGCTTAATAACATTTTGTCACTGCTCTGGTGCGTTTGCCGGTTTATTCTGTTGTTTTGTTTTTCTCTCTCCCTCATGTCTCGCATGCGGAGCCAGCACGCATAATCAGTTCCCGGGGAAGCGCTGATCATGCCGCTGATTAATGTGCTAGCTACACCTATTCCACTCTGATTCCACTCCCTACTTAATCCTTGTGTGCCCTCACTGTGTTCACTAGATTTTTGTTTGTGTTGTCAAGTGGCTAACCTTGCTCTCTTTATCTAGTTGGTGCTGTCTCGTTTATCTGTTGGTTGCCTGTCTCTGCCCGAGTGTCGGGAAGTGTGGTTATCTTCCAGTTTGCTGTACACCTGTCCTCGCCGCCCACGAATCGCCAGTTGAGGATTACTAATTTCTGGGGAATATGACTGCCCACTTCATCTGGGCTTTGTTCTCTACACCACACCACGCTTCAGTGGACCAACGGATCTGCTCCTGACTTCCACAATGCATACACCTGTGTACGAACACACTCCTCCTTGGCCCACTGTGTGTCCACTGCATGCACAAAGACTTGTTCTTCATCTCCTGCTACTGCAGCCGCTGCTGGGATTCTAATACTTTGTCAGCACAGTTTATGTTGATATTTTTTGTTTATAAATCTTTTGATCTGTACTTCTGCTATTGGGCCTCTATCTCACTCTTACTCTAACACATTTAGACAAGTGCAGCACTCTTTAACATTTTTAAGTGTTTCCTTCATTTGCTATATACAGTGCATTCATAAAGTCTTCAGACCCTTTCATTTTTTCCAAGTTTTGTTATTTTGAAGCCTTATGCTATAATGCTACACTCCATCCCCCATAATAGCAAAACAAAAACAAGATTTTTGCTAACTGCAAAAAAAAAAAAAACTTAAATAACACATTGCATAAGCATTCAGACCCTTAACTCAGTACATAGTTGAAGCACCTTTGGCAGCAATTGCAGCCTCAAGTCTTTGGGGGTTTGATGCGACAAGATTTGCACGCCTGTATTTTGGGATTTTCTGCCATTCTTCTCTGCAGATCCTCTCAAGCTCTGTCAGATTGGATGGGGACCATTAGTGGACAGCCATTTTTAGGTCTCTCCAGAGATGTTCGATTGGGATTCGGGCTCTGGCTGGGCCACTCAAGGACATTCGCAGAGTTGTTCGTAAGACACTCTTGCGTTGTCTTGGCTGTGTGCTTAGGGTCATTGTCCTGTTGGAAGGTGTACATTGGGCCCAGTCTGAGCACTCTGGACCAGGTTTTCATTAAGGATATCTCTGTATTTTGCTGCATTCAGCTTTCCTTCAACCCTGACCAGCCTCCCCGTCCCTGCCACTAAAAACACACAACATGATGCAACCACCACCATGCTTCACCGTTGGTATGGTATTACGCAAGTGATGAGCGGTGCCTAGTTTTTTCCAGACATGACATGTGGAATTGAGGCCAAACAGTTCAATCTTCATTTCATCAGACCAGACAATCTTGTTTCTCACAGTCTGAGAGTCTTTTAGGTGCTTTTTAGCAAATTACAAACAGGCTTTCATGCGTCTTGCACCGAGGAGAGGCTTCCGTCTGGTCACTCTGCCACAAAGCTCAGATCGGTGGAGTGTTGCAGTGATGGTTGTCCTTCTGCAAGTTTCTGCCAACTCCACACATGACCTTTGGAGCTCAACCAGAGTGGCCATCAGGTTCTTGGTCACCTCTCTTACCAAGGCCCTTCTCCTCTGATTGCTGCTCAGTTTGGTCGGGTGGCCAGCTCTAGGAAGCGTGCGTCCTGGTTGTTCCAATCTTCTTCCATTTAAAAATTATGGAGGCCACAGCACTCTTGGGAACCTTCAATGTAGCCGGAATTTTTTTGTAGCCTTCCCCATATCTGTGCCTCGACACAATCCTGTCTCTGAGCTCTGCAAGAATTTCCTTTGACCTCATCTTGGTTTTTGCTCTGATATGCATTTTCAGCTGTGAGACCTTATATAGACAGGGTTGTGCCTTTTAAAATCATGTCCAGTCAATTGAATTTGCCACACGTGGACTCCAATCAAAGTGTAGAAACAAATTGGCAAAGTTATCAAACAAACAATTTAAAACATTTTAGCATAAGGATGCAACATAACAAAATGTGAAAAAATGAAGGGTTCTGAATACTTTATGAATGCACTGTATCTTTGGAGCAGTTGGTGATTGAGCATGTTTACATTCACTCTAATATGCTAATAACTCCCAAAAATCAGCTTATTTGAAAAATCCGACAAAGAAAGAAACTTGATGAAAGAAAACTGTCACTGTCACTTTTCAACATTTTTAAATATTTCCCTCATTTGCTCTATATCTTTGGCACAGATGGTGATTGAGCTTGTTAAAATGCACACCCATACGCTGATAACTCCAAAAAATCTGTTTATTTAAAGAAATTTTACAAAAAAGAAAAATGTATTTACATGAGATTTGAAATAATCAATTTATTCTCTGCTTTTGGCATCAAACTGTGAAGAAGTGTTACGTGTAATGGGAGCCATTACATACGCACATTTATTGCATTTAAAAAATAATAACAAAAATTATATATATATATATATATATATATATATATATATACACACTTTAAAATGTCATGTGATGTAACCATCAAGAAAAAGGTATTAAATTAATTTAATTAAACATTGAATACATGAGAGGGTACACAACTTAATATTTACATAAATATTTTGTATGTAGTTTTTTTGAGTCAAGAATATTTAAGTTTTATATGAATATGAGGAATATGAATAAGTTTTCTCAGGGTTACACCACATGACCTGAACAAAATGTGCCTTACATTTTTTTTTAAATATTGGATTTATATTTTCTTGAACTTCACACTTAATCTTATGGACCTAAAGTGTCCTCTCTGTTGTATGGCAACCTACATGTTGGTTACACCATGTGAGTTTGATTTGGTAGAAAAAGTTTTTCAAATATGAACCATATTTTAGAACACAACTGATTGACTGTTTATTTATTTTAAGAAATATGAATAAAAGATTATTCTGCTCTATTAATGCCAACATTTCTTTTTCAAGAATTTAAGCTTTTACTGAGACTTTTATTTGTTATTTTATACTGCCTCCAGACAGTGACACCACATGACATTTTTAACTTTAAGCCCCAGAAAAAAAATTATAATTGTGAACTCAGAAATCATAGTAAAGGTCTATTCAAGTAATTATTGTATGTGAACTGCATTTTTTACTTATGTTTGAATCATTTAATAGATTTGGACATTGACCCTAGTACCAAAGCCCGCAAAACATTAACCCTGAGTTAATGTGAATTCCCAAAACTAAATGAGAAAGGGCAGTGGAGATGTTGCATCAAGGAAGAGTTATAGTTTAGAAGAGATTGTAGTTATGGATATAGGATACTCAAGCAGGGCTGACTGGGCAGGTTAACTGGTAAACGTTTTGCATTTCGTCAGAGTTAGCATTTAGCCTCAAGATAAAGATGAAATGCAAAACAAGTTGCCAGCCATGCACAGGCATTCAACCCAGACAAAATTATTTATTGCACACAGCCACAAATGGAAACCAGATATAGAGAAGGAATGAGCAGAACACATCTGATTGTGTGAGGCTGCAATGGTATAGTGTAGAGGGGATGAAGAATACCCTGCACTTATTTATTTAATTACATTTTTTTTTTATTTATTTTATTTTTTTTTGTGAGATTTTATTTTCATGATGCATTCAAAGTACAAGGTGGCTTTGTCAACATAAAGCATCAACAACGACCCAGGATGGTGCATTGGTTTTCAGCTCACAGAAAATGAATGAAAGGTAGGGCACAACATGCGAAGAATAAAAATAAATAAATAACAGTGTGTAAGTAAGGTTGTACAGAAAACACAGCAAAATAGTAAAAAATAGTCATCTCCATCATAAAGTAATAAGGAATTATTTTTCACAGACTAGAATGTACAGTTATACTCAGCAACTAGTTTACTTGCTATTAAGTGCCTCAAAAAAATGTGGGTCTCTTTTAAAGAGTTGCCAGTAACCTTGCAAACTTTGGCAAATCCAGAGACCAGATCTAATAAAAGACCTTTATTATATTTTACATGTATTTATTTTTAGTAATTTACAGAATATATTCATAGTAATTACATATTGTCATGTACTCACATCCTTACAGAACATATTATAAAAATAATTAGAATGTGGTGTTTGCAAGGTGTTCTGAAGCCGCCATTACATGATATTCTCTCCATTACATTCTTTTTCTGCTTATTTGGATATCTACCTCATCAATATTATGAACCACATAACTGAAAATAGTTTTTCTCTTTTTCTCAGTTTCTTTAGGTATATTAGCCTGTCAGTGCCCTGCAAAGTGGACCTCACGGTATATTCAGTAGTGGTCGACAAAAGAGGCACCCCCTCCCGAGCTCTTTCACACACAATGCGCACACATAGAGGAACCCTCTACCTTGCTCATTCAAATACAAGAGTACAACACAAAGTTACAATGCAAAGTTAATCAATTTTTATGCTTTGTCAAGTATTGGGAAGATACTGTATGTCCCCTAAAGCTGCAAAGGTCTAAAATCAGTAGAAAACATTTTGAACTGCATACGTTCTTTTTCAGTCTGTGTATTTATACTTCAGATATACTAAAACAAGTGTTTGGGCAGCAGCACCTCTCCCACAACAGTGCATATGGTTAGACACACACAAACATACACAAAAAGTGCCATCCTAAACTGATAGCCATCTCAAGCATTCAGACACTCCCTGTGACTCCTCTATACGCATCAGGTTACAAATGTGCTAAACCTCTTCTTCACGCCTCCCACCCACCCACCTCTTTTCTCTTCCTCTGTCCAACTGCATTGTTTAGTGTTCCAGCTCATGCAAGGCTATCACAATGACTTACACAGCCAGAGGGAGAGAGAGAGAGAGTGTGGTTCTCTACAAGAGTATAGTCTAAACAAGAACGCTTGCTCCATTGACTTTTTATTTTTTTCAGTGAAGTCACTCATTCCAGTTAGACTCACATGAAGGTTGAGGCCTTTGCTGGTTTACATGTAAGGGAGTTCTCCATCTCTTTTTCTCAGTTTCTTTGGGTATATTAGCCTCTCAGTGCCCTGCAAAGTGGACCTCACAGCATATTCAGTAGTGGTTGACTGAAATGTGTTTTTATCTAAAGCTCTGCGTGCGGTCCAAATAGGTACGCAAAGCACGTACCGGACACAGCAACGAGGGGGCTGGGTCTGCCTCCTCCCGGGGCAGCGCTTGCAGGTTCACTACCTGGTCTCTAAAGGGCATGGTAGGAACCTTGGGCACATAGTCCGGTCGCAATCTTAGGATCACATACTGTATGTGTCTGCCAGACCGAACTCCAGGCTAGTGTCACTAACAGAGAACGCTTGCAGGTCCCCGACCCTCTTGATGGAGGCGAGCGTGATCAGCAGGGCAATCTTCAGAGAGAGCGCTCTGAGTCCAACTGAATCTAGCGGCTCGAAAGGAGGTCTCTGGAGGCCCACGACGACCACCGAGAGATCCCAGGAGGGGAACAGGCTTGGCCGGGTGGGATTTAACCTCCGGGCGCCTCTTAGGATACTGATGATTAAGTCGTGCTTACCCAAAGACTTGCCGTCTACTGCGTCGTGGTTGGCCATGATAGCAGCAACATACACCTTTAGGGTGGAAGGGGACAGCCTCCCCTCCAGCCTCTCTTGCAGAAATAAGAGCACTGACCTAACTGCGCACCTCTGCGGGTCTTCGGCACGGGAAGAACACCAATTTGCGAACAAGCGCCACTTCAGTGCATAAAGATGCCTGGTAGAAGGGGCTCTGGCTTGGTTGATCGTGTCTACGACGGTAGGTGGTAGACCAGCTAGATCTTCAGCATCCCATCCAGGGGCCAGAGGTGGAGGTTCCAAAGGTCTGGGTGCGGATCCCAGAGCGCGCCCTGTCCCTGAGAAAGAAGGTGTTTTCTCAGGGGAATTCGCCAGGGAGGGGCTGCCACGAGGAGTACGAGGTCCGAGAACCAGGCCCGGGTGGGCCAATAGGGAGCCACTAGGGTGACTTGTTCCTCGTCCTCCCTGACCTTGCACAGCACCTGTGCAAGAAGTCTCACTGGGGGAAATGCGTGTGCCAGTGCGTCTGCCCCGAGGGGAGCCTCTGTTCGGGCATACCAGAGCGGGCAGTGGGAGGTTTCTCGGGAGGCAAACAGGTCTACCTGGGCCTTGCCGAACCATTCCCAAATCAGCTGGATTGACTGGGGGTGACGCCTCCACTCTCCGCTGGGCAAGCGTTGTCGTGACAGCGCATCCGCTACCACATTAAGGTTGCCGGGGATGTGAGTGGCACACAGCAACCTGAGTCTGGCTCCAAAGGAGGAGAAGACGGGCGAGTCGCGACATGTGGCTGGAGCGTACGTCGCCTTGGCGATTTATGTACGCTACCACGGTGGTGCTGTCTGACCTGACTAGGACATGTTTGTCCCGAACTGACAGGAGGAACTTCCGGAGGGCAAAGAAAACAATCAGCAACTTTCGGCAATTGATATGCCAGGGCAGCTGCGTGCCCGTTGCACACGGCGCCCCAACCCAATCTGGAGGTGCGGTCGTGACCAAGACGCGTCGGGACACCTGCTGCAAGGGTACTCCTGCCCGTAGAAAGCAAAGGTCTGTCCAGGGTTTGAATGTCTGGTAGCAGGTGGGGGTGATCGTCACACGGTGCGTGCCGCGGCACCATGCTCGTCTCGGGACTCGAGTCTGAAGCCAGTGCTGAAGCGGTCTCATATGCATCAACCCCAGCAGCGTGACCGCCACGGAGGATGCATATGCCCCAGGAGCCTCTGGAAGAGTTTTAAAGGGACCGTTGTGCCTGGCCTGAAACTGGCGAGGCATCTCAGCACCGACTGCGCATGCTCGTTGGTGAGGCGTGCTGACATTGCGACTGAGTCTAACTCCATCCCGAGAAAAGAGATGCTGTGAACCAGGGCAAGTTTGCTCTTTTCCCAGTTGACCTGAAGCCCCAGGCGGCTGAGGTGCCTTAGCACCTGGTCTCTGTGAGCGCATAGTAACTATAGACAGAATAAGCCAGTCGTCGGGGTAATTGAGTATGCGAATGCCGGCTTCCCGGAGTGGGGCAAGAGCTGCCTCTGCGACTTTCGTGAAGACGCGAGGGGACAGAGACATGCCGAAGGGGAGGACCGTTTAAATGAGACACTGTTAAATGTTGCACACCGACCTATTATTGTAGTAACAGAGATGGTCCGTAACAGCAAAAAAAATCTGTTTACATGTCTCAGATGGCTCCTTCATGTGCAAGCAGATTTTTTTAAGAAAGAAATCAGCCAAATGTGGAAATGTATCGACCAATGCTGATAATAAAAAAAATCTGAATATAGGTCGATTTAACAGCCTTGGTGTTATTTTCAGCCAAGTGAGATTATAATTCCTAGGGAATGTATGTGCTAAGTCTAAAGGACACTGTAAATGGCATTTGGAACAATTGCCCTGTCCCTCTTTTCTTTCTTTCTTTCTCTCATCCATAACATGGACAGTAGATCTAGGCAAAATGCTGGATTCATTTTCTCTGTTCTATGCCTTGTGAATTCAATTAAGCTGATGATTGCTGAGTAGAACCTTTGAGGCCCTAAGCCTAACACAGTTACACACAACCTTTTTTGTGTTCTTAAGAGTACCATAAAATATGGCATAAGAGTATCACTATTGTTCTGCACCATATATAAACACTATATATACAGTGGGTACGGAAAGTCTTTGTTATATTGCAGCCATTTGCTAAAATCATTTAGGTTAAATTTTTTCCTCATTATTGTACACACAGCACCCCATATTGACAGAAAAACACAGAATTGTTGACATTTTTGCACATTTATTAAAAAAGAAAAACTGAAATATCACATGGTCCTAAGTATTCAGACCCTTTGTTCAGTATTTAGTAGAAGCACCCTTTTGATCTAATACAGCCATGAGTCTTTTTGGGAAAGATGCAACAAGTTTTTCACATCTGGCTTTGGGTATCCTCTGCCATTCCTCCTTGCAGATCCTCTCCAGTTCTGTCAGGTTGGATGGTAAGCGTTGGTGGACAGCCATTTTCAGGTCTCTCCAGAGATGCTCAACTGGGTTTAAGTCAGGGCTCTGGCTGGGCCATTCAAGAACAGTCACGGAGTTGTTGTGAAGCCACTCCTTCGTTATTTTAGCGGTGTGCTTAGGGTCATTGTCTTGTTGGAAGGTGAACCTTCGGCCCAGTCTGAGGTCCAGAGCACTCTGGAGAAGGTTTTCGTCCAGGATATCCCTGTACTTGGCCGCATTCATCTTTCCCTCGATTGCAACCAGTCGTCCTGTCCCTGCAGCTGAAAAACACCCCCACAGCATGATGCTGCCACCACCATGCTTCACTGTTGAGACTGTATTGGACAGGTGATGAGCAGTGCCTGGTTTTCTCCACACATACTGCTTAGAATTAAGCCAAAAAGTTCTATCTTGGTCTCATCAGACCAGAGAATCTTATTTATCATCATCTTGGAGTCCTTCAGGTGTTTTCTAGCAAACTCCATGCAGGCTTTCATGTGTCTTGCACTGAGGAGAGGCTTCCGTCGGGACACTCTGCCATAAAGCCCCGACTGGTGGATGGCTGCAGTGATGGTTGACTTACTACAACTTTCTCCCATCTCCCGACTGCATCTCTGGAGCTCAGCCACAGTGATCTTTGGGTTCTTCTTTACCTCTCTCACCAAGGCTCTTCTCCCCCGATAGCTCAGTTTGGCTGGACAGCCAGCTCTAGGAAGGGTTCTGGTTGTCCCAAACGTCTTCCATTTAAGGATTATGGAGGCCACTGTGCTCTTATGAACCTTAAGGGCAGCAGAAATTTTTTTGTAACCTTGGCCAGATCTGTGCCTTGCCACAATTCTGTCTCTGAGCTCTTCAGGCAGTTCCTTTGACCTCATGATTCTCATTTGCTCTGACATGCACTGTGAGCTGTAAGGTCTTATATAGACAGGTGTGTGGCTTTCCTAATCAAGTCCAATCAGTATAATCAAACACAGCTGGACTCAATTGAAGGTGTAGAACCATCTCAAGGATGATCAGAAGAAATGGACAGCACCTGAGTTAAATATATGAGTGTCACAGCAAAGGGGCTGAATACTTAGGACCATGTGATATTTCAGGTTTTCTTTTTTAATAAATGTGCAAAAATGTCAATATTCTGTCAATATGGTGTGCTGTGTGTACAATAATGAGGAAAAAAAATGAACTTAAATGATTTTAGCAAATGGCTGCAATATAACAAAGAGTGAAAAATTTAAGGGGGTCTGAATACTTTCCGTACCCACTGTATATATATATATATATATATATATATATATATATATATATATATATATATATATATATATATATATATATATTATTTATTTTCAGTGCAGAACAATAATATGTAGGCCTAGAGTTAGCATGTGGACAGAAAATATATATATATATATATATATTTCCATGGCCTGTTCAAATATAATGATTAATTGGAATGTGTGTGATAAAACCGTTTTAGCACAGGTAGTTCCAGTCAGTTTTACTCACCATTCTATATTAATGCACCTATATGTTGTTCTCCGTAATAACACACTGTGAGAGTTTTATGCCTCTGTTCAAATGACCTCCGGATGCGAATATAGTCTCAGAGCTGGAATTTACCATCACATCACAAAACAACATCATCAAGTTGTTGTCTTTATATCAATTGTGAAATGCTACAGGAAACATGGAAAAGACAACAGAGTTCCTCGGCCCTGTATTACTGTTTGTACGGAGGGGGAGAGAATGTAACCAGGACCTGTTAAATGTGTCTTTCACTGTCTGACAAGATGAGACAAGACAATTTACAGTAATATGAAAAACTATTTAAAATTGCTGCCCTGCTCAATGTGTGTGCTAGAGGGCGCCCCGCAATCACACATTGCTTCCTGAAGCTGTGAATAGAGAGACTTGCTGTGTCCGAATACTATATAGCATGCCAAAAACAGAATTTCAATGGAGTATTATGTCCAAATCCACAGAATGTATGAAGCAGTATGCGAGAAGTACCCAGTTGACCTACTATTTCCTGTGAGATTTTGAAGTGCGGATCGACTGGACACTTTACAATCCAATAATCCCTCAGTAGCTGAGGTGACGTCAAACGTTCAAAATGCTGGATTAAAAAGAACGGCGGTGAATCGCTATTTGGACGGCTCTTCTCAACTGTAAATGCTATACCAAAATAATTGACAAGTGAACATGGTATGCAAGGGATAAAGTACAATCAGCCGGTTGTTATCACACACAATTTATTTCACGATAACAACCACCTAACTATACATTATCCCACTTAATACATGGCTACTAAACAAATAAATAAATATATGCACATAAAATATTGATTTGCATTTAAATTATGTAATTTGAGAAGAAAGAAATCGCTGAAAAGCTGAAATCAAAGGTTCTGTTGTTCTGTTGGTGTTTATTTTGCGAAAATGATGGTCTGACTATTCAGCCTATTAAAAGACTACTTGCCAAATAAGTAAATAAATTTACACGAAACATTGATTTGAGTTGAAATTATTTTATTAGCTTGTAGAGATCGCATATAGGGCTGGGCGATAGGATGATGTTATCGGATATTGTCGATATCTTACAAAGATCCTGATGCCAATTACAACACTCAATGGACAGACAGTGATATGATTTTATTACGCCAATTTTGGGAAATGGCAAAGCCATGGATCTGGGAAGTCAGCAAATACAGTGAGGAAATAAGTATTTGAACACCCTGCTATTTTGCAAGTTCTCCCACTTAGAAATCATGGAGGGATCTGAAATTGTCATCGTAGGTCCACTGTGAGAAACATAATCTAAAAAAAAAATCCAGAAATCACAATGTATGATTTTTTAACTATTTATTTGTATGATACAGCTGCAAATAAGTATTTGAACACCTGAGAAAATCAATGTTAATATTTGGTACAGTAGCCTTTGTTTGCAATTAAACGTTTCCTGTAGTTTTTCACCAGGTTTGCACACACTGCAGGAGGGATTTTGGCCCACTCCTCCACACAGATCTTCTCTAGATCAGTCAGGTTTCTGGGCTGTCGCTGAGAAACACGGAGTTTGAGCTCCCTCCAAAGATTCTCTATTGGGTTTAGGTCTGGAGACTGGCTAGGCCACGCCCAGAACCTTGATATGCTTCTTACAGAGCCACTCCTTGGTTATCCTGGCTGTGTGCTTCGGTCATTGTCATGTTGGAAGACCCAGCCTCGACCCATCTTCAATGCTCTAACTGAGGGAAGGAGGTTGTTCCCCAAAATCTCGCAATACATGGCCCCGGTCATCCTCTCCTTAATACAGTGCAGTCAGCCCTGTCCCATGTGCAGAAAAACACCCCCAAAGCATGATGCTACCACCCCATGCTTCACAGTAGGGATGGTGTTCTTGGGATGGTACTCATCATTCTTCTTCCTCCAAAAACAGTTAGTGGAATTATGACCAAAAAGTTCTATTTTGGTCTCATCTGACCACATGACTTTCTCCCATGACTCCTCTGGATCATCCAAATGGTCATTGGCAAACTTAAGACGGGCCTTGACATGTGCTGGTTTAAGCAGGGGAAACTTCCGTGCCATGCATGATTTCAAACCATGACGTCTTAGTGTATTACCAACAGTAACCTTGGAAATGGTGGTCCCAGCTCTTTTCAGGTCATTGACCAGCTCCTCCCCTGTAGTTCTGGGCTGATTTATCACCTTTCTTAGGATCATTGAGACCACACGAGGTGAGATCTTGCATGGAGCCCCGGTCCGAGGGAGATTGACAGTCATGTTTAGCTTCTTCCATTTTCTAATGATTGCTCCAACAGTGGACCTTTTTTCACCCAGCTTCTTGGCAATTTCCCCGTAGCCCTTTCCAGCCTTGTGGAGGTGTACAATTTTGTCTTTAGTGTCTTTGGACAGCTCTTTGGTCTTGGCCATGTTAGTAGTTGGATTCTTACTGATTGTATGGGGTGGACAGGTGTCTTTATGCACCTAATGACCTCAAACAGGTGCATCTAATTTAGGATAATAAATGGAGTGGAGGTGGACATTTTAAAGGCAGACTAACAGGTCTTTGAGGGTCAGAATTCTAGCTGATAGACAGGTGTTCAAATACTTATTTGCAGCTGTATCATACAAATAAATAGTTAAAAAATCATACATTGTGATTTCTGGATTTTTTTTTTTAGATTATGTCTCTCACAATGGACATGCACCTACGATGACAATTTTAGACCCCTCCATGTTTTCTAAGTGGGAGAACTTGCAAAATAGCAGGGTGTTCAAATACTTATTTTCCTCACTGTATATTAAACAGTAGCCCAGGGTGTGAAACTAGCACCTGCTACCTGCAAAATGCGACAAGGCTGAATTCAGTTCACAAGCTGCTTGTCCAAATTCATGCGCGGATAATTTTGCTCATTTACACGCAAAAGGCGGGTGACATAGAAGATTTCTCAGAGTGACACATGACAAGAAATGCTGTTTATCACAAAGACACGCGCTTGAAGAAACACACTTTATTATATTTTTAAGAAACAGACAAAAGAAAAGCCGTCACTGCTCGAGTCTGATTCACTGTTTGTTAAGAGGCGTGCAAATGATCTCCGATCATCTCAGGAGGTGCTGTAATTTAGTTAGATTTATTTACTCTCACCAGTTTGCGGATAACATGCATTAACTCTGCAGGTTCGGTAGGCTAATAAATATATTCCTATTAAAGAAAAAAAGACAAAAGTGATTAAATCATAAAATAATACAAGACACATTCACCTTGAATCTAAGTTCTATTTTCTTTTCTTTAGGTAGCATTAAATGTATTTCCAAAACGCAATACAAACACTAATTCGTTTGAGCGGTCTGATTCGTTGTAATCTCCAGATGCGCAGTTGTTACAGAGCAATATCTGACCCCTGGATGTCACCACTGAGCAATCAGAAGAGAGTATTCCAGAGAGCTAAGTAATGAAAGATGGATAATCCACAGCTACGTGTGCTTTCAATGATTTTAATGCACTTTGCGGAGGTTCTTCGCCTCCACGTCATGCATTAAAATAGTTTAACGCACACGTAGCTGTGGATTATCCCTTGCTGTACATAAATATATATACACCGATCAGCCACAATATTAAAACCACCAGCCTAATATTGTGTAGGTCCCCCTCGTACCACCAAAACTTTGCAAACCCACATCATAGAACTATATTCTGAGATGATATTTTTCTAGATAGATAGATACATACATAGATAGATAGATAGATAGATAGATAGATAGATAGATAGATAGATAGATAGATAGATAGATAGATAGATAGATAGATAGGCCGACGAGTTTCTAGAGAAAGCGGTTTCTTTTTTGCCATTTTTGCCTAATATTGACCTTAAGACATCCAGTCTATTGCATACTGTGGCAACTCAAAAACAAACACAAAGACAATGTTACGCTTCATTTAACAAACCAAATAGCTTTCAACTGTGTTTGATATGATGGCAAGTGATTTTCTAGTACCAAATTAGCAATTTAGCATGATTACTCAAGGATAAGGTGCTGAAGTGATGGCTGCTGGAAATGGGGCATTTTTTCAAATAGTGTTGGTGCTGTTTTTTACTTCAATAATGTTTTCCAAACTTATATATATATATATATATATATCCAGTGCAGAACAATAATGATACTAATATTTTATAGCATTCTAAAGAAGTGTGTGAGTATGTGATAAAAAGGCGATATGGCTCTATCCTGGGATACAGGATGTTTGCATGTGTATGCATTTCTGTTTTAATATGAATCACGGGATGAATAATTTTTGTTTGGACAAAGTCTGAGCTTTCATTTTTCTCTGAATATTTTAGGAAAAGAACAGCAATTAAATACCCCCTGAATTTTCATCACATAGCAACAAGCATAAGAAAGTAAGAAAGAGAGAGTGAGAATAAAAGAGAAAAGTATGTAAGAGAGAGAATATCAGAAAAAAATAATCATACATTTCTTCCATTAGTCCATTAGTTTGGCTGGAACTTTCAGGAACATTGTGTTTATGATTATATGAAGTCCATGCCTGGCAGAGCCCCCCCCCCCCTCTCTCTCTATACTTCCGTCTTCTTTCCTTTTCACATAGGGCCAGAGATGGCCAAAATATCCAGTTGTCAAGGTAACCTCAATATGATCTATTTACCCACCTCTTCTCTCACTCACCAAAGTCAGCTCTCTCAGCCTCTATCTCTCTCCTCCTCCTCTCTTAGTTTTGTTCTTTGAACAGCAAGGTAGAACAGCCCCTAAAACCATCATTAGCACAAAACCAAAAGAACTGACAAAAGAACAAGAACTGAACTTTTTTAGGCCACCAGTCTACCACTGCATTAAGCTCCGCTCCTATACCTCCCATTATTAAACTGTAACCCCCCCCATACACACAAACAGAGAGCAGAGAGAGAGAGAGAGAGAGAGAGAGAGAGAGAGAGAGAGAGAGAGAGAGTGTAGAGGTCCTTCTCTTAAGCCAAAGAGAGATTTGTACTTATAAAGACCCCCTGCCACGAGGCAGCTCTTAAACTGAAATTAATGAACAGGGTTACGCTGAGCCCCTGGTAATAGAACTGCACCACTAGTGCTATGGTTCACTACAAAGCTGTTTCTTTCAGATCAAGTTTACAGTGTTTTTTGTGTGTGCATATATATCTATAGGCATACATTATGTTACTTATCAACTACAGCACTCATGGCCTTTCATTATTGTTTCCAAGAAATCCTTACTTCTGTTTATATTATACGTTATGATCACCCTAGAGCTCCAAATGAACAAGGCAAGGGTGAAAGATGTCTTGGACTGTCTACATCTTTAGATGGATGAAGCCTAACTTACATCATTCACTCCTGTAACCACCAGAGTAACCACCCTGACTGACCCAGCTCCTTCTCATGGAAAGAGAAGATCTGCTCAGGAGATTTTCAAAATCAGTAGATTTTGTATCAGATCTACAATAGGTTTCTGAGGTTAACCACCAGAGGGCCTAGTCTCTATAATATTATTTTATGTTGTCATGGCTCTTCTTTGTTTGCACCTGTTCCTTGTTATGTTTCATAAGTTACATGTAATATAGCCTGCTTCATCCACTGGCTGCTTGACAAGTCTTTCATTTTTTCCCTGACTTAATGAATGATGACTTTTCCTGAGTTAAAGACTACTGTTGATTGTACATATATTCAACTTATTTTCCAGTCTGTGACATCTGTGGAGATTCAAAGTACAAATATGTTAAGGGTATAAAATATAACATTTAACATCAACATATTCCATGGCAGATAACACAAGTAGCTAAGCCCTAATACACCCCTTGTAGAAATATCAACACTATCAAGCACACCAAATACATTTGTTTTCAAGAAAACAAATTGGTTTCAAATATATGTTTTATTTGTTTGGGTTCAGATGACTGTTTCATCAATAAAGGATTGCATTCTTTATTAGAGACTGTGACCAGTGGCCAGAGTGGGAAATGTTTTTATATGTGTAGGCTTGGCCCTGTCCCAAACGGCACGCTAAGCTAAGTCCTCCTCTGAGTGCAGACTTTGGTGACATAAGCGAGTGCACACAGACAGGGTGCTAATGAATAAATGTACATACATATATGTATCAGCTTTCTGAAGATAAGCTTTCTCAGTGGAAAAAAAGCAATCCAAGTGGGGGTATTTCTCCCTATTTCATGGTAGCCGGTGCACTAGAGTCATTCACTATAGAAACTCTGCCATTTTAAACAGCACGTCCTCTCCAATGTGGAAACTCTAGTAAGAGGTAAGCTTGTTGAGTTCTGTAATTAATCACTTTGTTGTGTCTCTCAGCTGTGATGAGCAGTAATGCTGAAGTTGTTCGTTTAAAGCCGTTTAAAGCTATTTTCTTGCTTTAGTAGTGTAGTAGTAATACGAGCAATCATGGAGAGCTGTTGTAAACACTGGCTGATGCGGACTCACTTCACGTCACCTAACTGGCTCATATTACACACAAAAATGATCTTTTGCCATCACCTGCTGGATAACTTATGTAATGTAAAAAACAAATACATGTAAAATGAGACACATATACAGTAGCTCTTAACACATATGCACTGCTCTTGCACTTCTGTTTAGAACGGCACGAACACAAGCAGAGTGATACACACAGTGAAGCGTCCAAGTGCTGATGGTGTGAGACCATCAATGCTCATGGAACATCTCTCATCCAATCAGATTTGAGGACCGGAACTAACTGTTATATATATATATATATATTAGGGCTGTCGATTTAACACGTTAATTCAGTGCAATTCATTTTTATAAAGAATAACGTGCTAAAAAAATGTACGCAATTAAATCGCAGTGCCCCCTGACCGTAATAAGTACGATTCCTGAGAAATGCAAGCTTGTAGTACCACCTGATTACTCCAGAGGCCAGTAAGTGAAATTTCAGCTGTGTGGCAAAGCGCAGATTATACAGTGAAGAAAACACTTCAGTAGACACACAACACAAACATGCGGTACGTTCTTGCGTTCAAAACACTTGATGGAGTGCAAATTCAATCTAGGGGATCTCAAGATGTGTTCTAAGTATTAAACTATATTTAACTTGACACAGTGACCTACAGTATATATATACTGTAAAATGACTTTATTATTATTATATTGATATGATATTATTATTGTCATTACTGATAATAAACATAATAATTTGATGATTTCTACATGGGACCAGAACTTGTGTCATTTGAGACTGCAGGAAAAGGTAAATACATTTGAATTGACCCAAACTGAACTCGGCAGAATGGGGTCAATGTCCGGGTACTGGGACTTCTGGTGTGATCATATTGGCTAAGAATATACTTTTACCTTCCACATAAAAAAAATTACTGAAATTTTAATAGGTAACAATGCCATTACATGTAAATAAAAAAAATGGTTATTTACAACAATCAGGTTTACATTTGTACAGGATTATGGAACATTACTGTATATGTGTTTAATTGTTTATTTTTTTGAGTTTGCATTAACTATATAATTATTTAAGAATTAATAAGTATTCATTTTAAATAGTCCTGTCTAGTGCTGCATTTTCATGTTAATTACGTTATTATACACAAGATGTTCAAGCATCAGGCTTTATACACAACATATCAAGTTCAGGTTCATCTACACTAACTTGTATATGTTGGGGCTTGGACTGGGGTTAGTTGGTGTGATTTTAAAGTAAGTGTGTGCAGTGTTTTGTGAACTTACTAGAGGAACCTCCCAGTGTTAGTGATAGGTCAGTAAATCTTTTGTGCCCTGCTGGCAAAGCTGGCACTGCAACACTGCAGAACTCACTGCCAGAAACTAAGTAATTAGAGAGAGAGAGAGAGAGAGGTAGAGAGAGAGAGAGAGAGAGAGAGAGAGAGAGAGAGAGAGAGAGAGAGAGAGAGAGAGAGACAAATAAGAAATACACAGTACGGTAGAATGAAGCATGTAACTAAATCTGTTAAACTGCCTCACCTTGTTTGCTTTAGCACTCATTATCCAATGTGAGTCAGCCAGTAGGGTGTGTCAGAAAATCACAACATGAACTTTGCTCATGCATATGTGCAAGCAGACTCAAACATAAACGCCTACCTCAGTTAATGGTTCAGTATTGTGCATTACCTCCATCTATAGTTCAGAAACGTATGTTTTAAAAGCCAATACATACGCAGCCTCAACAATTAAAAGTGAATTATAGGAACAGCTAACTAAACCTGTGTGACAAACTGTAGATCAATGATTCTCAACCAGGGGGGCATGGCATGTGGGTTTAGCTGCCATATCATTCTGCAGCTCTCGCCTGGTGACACACTGGATATAAGCAGGGTTGAGCCTGGTTAGTACCTGAATGGGAGACCTCGAGGGGAAAACTAAGTTTGCTGCTGGAAGAGGTGTTAGTGAGGCCATTAGTGGGTGTTCACCCTGTGGTCTGTGTGGGTCCTAACAGTATAGTGACGGGGACACTATACTGTAAAAAGGCACTGTCCTTTGGATGAGACGTTAAACCAAGGTCTTGACATTCTGTGGTCATTAAAAATCCCAGGGCACTTCTTGTAAAGTGTAGGGGTGTAAACTCGGTGTCCTGGCCAAATTCCCTCCTTTCTGAATCATGGCCTCCTAATAATCCCCATCCATTAATTGGCTTTATCACTCTACTCAATTCTCTCCTCCAACAGCTGGTGTGTGGAGAGTGTACAGGTGGATGCTGCACACTGGTGGTGGTTGAGGAGAGTCCCCTGTTCACAATGTAAAGCACTCTGAGTGTAGTGTCAGAAAAGCGATATATATACAGTAGATGTACATTTTGTTCACTAGGGGCCCTCAACAAACTTCTAAGGGGCCTCAAGATTACTTATAAATATTACTTAAGATTTACGACATTTAAAAAAAAGAATATTTCTTAAGTAATTTTTCCACCATCGGGTCGAACCGTTCTCTTCACAAAACCATACCACTCCGTACCAATCCAAGCACGCTGATGTGGTTACACCTTCTTTTTCCACTGCGGTGGGAAGAAATCTGGAGAATTTAGGTAACAGATCTTTTGGTGATAACGTGAATGTGGGGCGAGTGCACAGTTGAGTATGATCGAATGTTTCTGTTTTTATGACTGCTTTTCCCCCCCTTGGCTTTACTCTGCTAATACACAGGAAAGACACAGCCCATGCCGCAAAAAGCAAGGCAAAGAGAAAAAGGTGAGAGGTTTATTTGATGAGGGCTTGTATATGCCACCGGACACGAACACACAAAGGTAGAAGTTCCCAGACTAGCTAAAAAATATATTTATTGACAAATTATAATATACATTTTATATAAAATTATTTATGAGAATATATTGATATATATACATTTTTAATGAGCTAGTAATGTACATGCCTAACGAAAAATTTATGTAGAAAAATAAATGTAGGCTACAATACTAATTAAACAATCATCATAAAATCGTGAAGGTACATTAAATATAATTTTTTTTTGTCAACTTCAGCCAAATATTAGCACGGTTGAGCACAGTTGAGTACTGTTAGCTAACCTTGCAGAGAAAGGTTTATAATCATGCTGTAACCTTTCTATATCGTGCTCAGAACCGTTTGGTCCAATAGTGGCATTAGTGTACTACTTCAGCAACAATACAGTTCTTGAAACTTCTGAAATTACAAAATTAACCATGATTATTTATTTTTAATCTATTGACACTCTTAGTTTCAATTACTGTAATAAAAAAAGTTTAAAAATGAGCAGCTTTGTCATCATTAGATCAGAAGTACCAGAGGGAATACCTTAGTATGCATGCACAGGCCTTTAATATTGTCTTGCACAATGGTGGGCTTGCCTTGGATTCAAAAAGGTTGAGAACTACTAACACAGATGACATACTGAGAAATGTTATGCAAGTTCCTCTTGTCTTTAATATATTATCAGCATTTGGTTGCAAAAACAGGGACCAACAATGAATTTATCCGCTAAATTCACCACTGAGAGTTTGTAGTGTTCTAAATGAAAGGTAATGTTCACTGGTGACTTCTGTTGCTCAAACAGATGGGACAACTGCACTGAGAAGATTTGAGGGACGGAATCGGTGTCTGCTAGTGTGTGAGAGAGCTGGGGGAAGTAGGTGAATGTGTGAAGGAGAGGGTAGAAAAGGGACACTTAGGTCTCTCTCCCTTAATTCTCCATGTATCAGCAGGAAGAAAAAAAAAATGCTGGCCTCTATTGACACAGCCCTGACCTTCCCCTTATTCTGCTCCCCCAAGTGTGAAATTGAATGCCTGCCAGAAAGAATGAGGGAAGAAGAAATGAAGAGATGGAGACAGAAAGAGAAAGACAGATTGAAAGAGTGAGACAGAGAGGGGGAAACAGTGGGAAAAAAATGGGAAAAAGGATCTGCACAAAGCTAAGTGAACAATCTAATATAACATATGTTTATCAAACAGTGCAGATTGTTGCAGTGCTTCTCCATTTTTGCAGAGTTCCCAATATTATGACCATAGCAGGGATCTTTCCTCTGACACATTCTACCCTGTAAAGAGAATGGTATTAAACCTTAGTGCTATTTAAGCAATATCACCTGAGCAAGAGTGCAATATGGCCCTACATCAGCACTGCTGTGATTCGAGTGCCGTAGGTAATCAAAGCATTGCTGATTTAAGGAAATATAGCATGATTATGAGTGTGATTTTGCTTATATACAACAGTTCAATGAACATGTAAATTTAAACAATTTTGGAAAAACCAAGTACGCTCCTAAAAACGCAATTGTCCATGGAACTACTTTATTACACAACAGATCAGAATCTGCTGTTGCTGGTTCTAACCAAATGATGCATCCAAGCCTCTGTTAGTAATTCACAAATGTCACTTCAGAAATAGTATGACGGCTTGTGCGTGTGTGTGTGTGTGTGTGAGAGAGAGAGAGAGAGAGAGAGAGAGAGATGGAGTGTGTGCGATCACCTGCTGCAACACCCAAGCAGAGATGCTGTCAGCTTTCTGAAGATCAGCTTTCTCAGTGGAGAAGTAGCCGTCCAAGCGGGGGTATTTTTCCCTATTTTGCGGTAGCCAGTGCGCAAGAGTCATTTACTATAGAATCCGCAATGTAGTTCTGTAATTAATTAGTCTGTTGTGTCTCTCAGCTGTGATTAGCCGTAATGCTGAATTTGTTCGTTTAAAGCCGTTTAAAGCTATATTCTAGCTTTAATAGTGTAGTAGTAATACGAGCAATCATGGAGAGCTGTTGTATGTAAATGGCTGAAGAGGATTCACTTCACGTCACCTAACTGGCTCATATTACACACAAAAATGATCTTTTGCGACCACCTGCTGGCTAACATATGTAATGTAAAAAAAATAAACATTTAAAAAGAGACATATACAGTAGCTCTTAACACATATGCACTGCTCTTACACTTTAATTTAGAACAGCACGAACACAAGCAGAGTGATACACACAGTGAAACGTCCAAGTGCTGATGGTGTGAGACCATCAATGCTCATGGAACGTCTCTCGTCCAATCAGATTCAAGGACCGGAACTAACTGTTGTATATATAGTAATATAGATATTGTAAAGAATTTTTGTTTGAAAACATGGTCAGTGTTCTGTTAGTTTGATGTTGAATTATATTCAGTGCTATAGAGCTGAGATTGTTGGGGTTATTTTGCTGGACGTGAAACTAACAGTGTGGAATAGACTATTGTTGACATTATTTTGACTGCTAGAATATAAAGACTATTGTCTAATAAATAATTACACAGATATATGTTGCACTGGGAATGTTACAAATAACACTATGAAAATCTCCTATAAAACACTGACAGAAGTCTACATATACATATCCCTTAACACACACTTCCTACTGCAATACAAAGTTTCACAAAAGTCTATGACATATATATTGAAACATCGATCTCACACCTTCCTCTTGACTTTGGTAAAAGTAAGGGATACCAGCAGGGGAGAGGCAGAGTGGAGTCAGAGTGGGCGGAATGTATCATCTGTGATGTCATGGGGGGGCGTGTTGCCCATGGCCTCCTGCTGACTCCAGACATGTCTGGCATTCCTACGAGACCAGCTTCCATTGTACTGCGGGGCACCCTCCATTCATTCAGCTCAGGAAAAGGGAAGGAAAAGAACAGGGTAATAGGGAGGGAGGGAAGAGCCTAAAAAGCAGAGGGTGGGGTGGGATATTCAAACATTCTGTAGTAGTACAAGGTGCAGTGAGTTAAAGAGTGAGCTCAGAATTGAATTAGGGCTGTTTAAAGGGAATTAGGAATGTTATTGTTACAACATAGTCTTGAATTGTTTTTTAGCTATTTACAGTGGTTATACAGAACTTATAACACTAATTCACAAACACCTCCATTTTATGTAACTGTTTAAACATACCAGTCCAGTTGTCTTTTTATACCTTATCATCACAATCATTTAATAGAGACATAAAAATTGACATTTATATAAACTAAACATTCATTATTCAGTATTCTCAAATGTTGTGCCTGAACTAAAGTGGTTCTGTATGTTATCTGACTAAAAGAAGTCCTGATCAGATTGAGGTTTTTGACTTCTTTTATTTAATCATGGCACAGGCTTCAGAGGTTAGTTCACATGGCACTAGCACTCCATCTAGTGGCTTTGTTTGTGAATTTCATGAAATTCACACTTCTTGATGTGTCTATACCCATGTCTTCAGTCACCACTACACTACTGGTTGCAGTGCTGATGTCCATACAATAGCAGTGGATAGTTTCTTTCATTTTTTCTTTAAAAATCACAAAAGCAACTTTAAGTATTATAAAAGTAATCCATGCAATTTAGACTACTTTAAGTACATTACTGCAAGCACATGTTTACTTTGTTTTACTTTGAGTATAAATAATTTCTTTGCAAATTGATAGCATGTCACTATGCTGTCGATTGTTTAAATAGTATTTAACCCAGAATATCCAAAGTATATGTAGCCAGTGGGATGAAAATTATCAACACAGGATGCAAAAAATATATTTTTGGGGTTTATTATGATGGCTGTTTTATAAAAGGACAGCGGTCGATGGAGCCATATTGAAAAAGGGAATAAAAAATATATAAACTGTGAAGAACAATATCCCAAATTAGAACAAAAACGATTCACTGAATTTCAGCTAAATGAAAAATCAGTAGAACAAAATACAATATAATAAAATATGATAGAGGCTAATGCCAAAAGAAAATATAAAACAGGGCATTAGCCTGCCCATATGCTTCAGCATACGTCATCTTAATACATGCTTATATCATTCACAGGACTTTATACATTTAGCACATACTTAAATCACTCACAGTATTTTATGTATTTATCACATGCCTAAATCACTCAAAGCATTTCACGGATTTCCAACCAGGCTCCAAGGACATGCATAACAGTTTAAATAATAAAATTATCATTACACATATTTTCACATATAACACGTATTACACTTATTCACAAACTGGAAAACACTCTGGGCTATAAATCATTAAGTAAGATATGATTAATACTAAACTTACCAATCCAGTCCTACATGTGTGCACCAAACGTGGTCAAACTCCACACATGCAATCCATATGCATGCTTCAAAAATAACCCATAACAAACATTCAGTTTCTCTTCTGAACACATATTTAATGTTATTTATAAGAATCTTGTGTAAAATGTGATATTTACCCAAAGAATTCTCAACCAATGAACAAAACCGGGAGCTCTCTTGCACAATACATTTTTCTCACGTTTTTAGCACGAGAGAGTACCGGAAAGCGGGTGTTACAAAACTCTTAAAGGGGACCAATTAAAAGTCCAAATAATCTTAAAAGTCCAATTAATGACCAGAGTTAAATTACATGAAATTTCTCCACATGGCTACATATCGGTTCTGAGGTGTTATGATTTGCAGGTTAATTTTTGTAAAAATAAATAAATAAATAAATAATAATAATACAAAAATAAATACACACACATATATATATATATATATATATATATATATATATATATATATATATATATATACAGGTGCTGGTCATATAATTAGAATATCATCAAAAAGTGAAACTTGGATACTGTATACATTCATTCCACACAGACTGATATATTTCAAGTGTTCATTCCTTTTAATTGATGATTATAACTAACAACTAATGAAAAACCCCAAAATCAGAAAATTAGAATATTGTGAAAAAGTTCAATATTGAAGACACCGGGTGCCACAATCTAATCAGCTAATTAACTCAAAACACCTGCAAAGGCCTTTAAATGGTCTCTCAGTCTAGTTCTGTAACACAATCATGGGGAAGACTGCTGACTTGACAGCTGTCCAAAAGACAACCATTGACACCTTGCACAAGGAGGGCAAGACACAAAAGGTCATTGCTAAAGAGGCCTGCTGTTCACAGAGCTCTGTGTCCAAGCACATTAATAGAGAGGCGAAGGGAATGAAAAGATGTGGTAGAAAAAAAGTGTACAAGCAATAGGGATAACCGCACCCTGGAGAGGAATGTGAAACAAAACCCATTCAAAAATGTGGGGGAGATTCACAAAGAGTGGACTGCAGCTGGAGTCAGTGCTTCAAGAACCATCACGCACAGACGTATGCAAGACATGGGTTTCAGCTGTCGCATTCCTTGTGTCAAGCCACTCTTGAACAAGACACAGCGTCAGAACACAAAAAGGACTGGACTGCTGCTGAGTAGTCCAATGTTATGTTATCTGATGAAAGTAAATTTTGCATTTCCTTTGGAAATCAAGGTCCCAGAGTCTGGAGGAAGAGAGGAGAGGCACAGAATCCACGTTGCTTGAAGTCCAGTGTAAAGTTTCCACAGTCAGTGATGGTTTGGGGTGCCATGTCATCTGCTGGTGTTGGTCCACTGTGTTTTCTGAGGTCCAAGGTCAACGCAGCCGTCTACCAGGAAGTTTTAGAGCACTTCATGCTTCCTGCTGCTGACCAACTTTATGGAGATGCAGATTTCATTTTTCAACAGGACTTGGCACCTGCACACAGTGCCAAAGCTACCAGTACCTGGTTTAAGGACCATGGTATCCCTGTACTTAAATGGCCTGCAAACTCGCCTGACCTTAACCCTATAGAAAATCTATGGGGTATTGTGAAGAGGAAGATGCAATACGCCAGACCCAACAATGCAGAAGAGCTGAAGGCCACTATCAGAGCAACCTGGGCTCTCATAACACCCGAGCAGTGCCACAGACTGATCGACTCCATGCCACGCCGCATTGCTGCAGTAATTCAGGCAAAAGGAGCCCCAACTAAGTATTGAGTGCTGTACATGCTCATACTTCTCAGTTGGCCAACAGTTCTAAAAATCCTTTTTTTGTATTGGTCTTAAGTAATATTCAAATTTTCGGCGATACTGAATTTGGGATTTTCATTAGTTGTCAGTTTTAATCATCACAATTAAACAAAATAAACATTTGAAATATATAAGTCTGTGTGTAATGAATGTCCAAGTTTAACTTTTTGAACGGAATTACTGAAATAAACTTTTTGATGATATTCTAAGAAATATCACTGAATGCAGACCTTTGGACTTTTATAAACTGGCAATGTTTACATTTTTAAGTCACTCCAACTCTCAATTATACATTCGCTTTATAATCCTTGTCCTCCTGTTACACAAACTCTGGTCACTTTCAAATGCCACATTTTTTAGGATCCTGTCACTTGTGTTGTTTTATTTATTGTCTATGGCTAGATCCTGACATCCATGTTCTGTCTCTTGTGGTGTGTGTGTGTGTATGTTTTTGTGTAAACACACGATTCTCATTTGTGTTCTTGTGCTATGTGCTCTTGTTTGTTTCTTTAGGTGTGTTTGACTTGAACTGCATCTTGATACCGATTGGCTAGATTTGCAGGTTGCAGTCGGGGGAGGAGTTGAAAAAAGAGCCATCAAGCCGGACACTTTGTATTTCCTGTCACCGACAGATACCCTAATCCTAACCATATCATGTAGTCTGTAAGGTTTCTGCCAGGAACAATGGATGGCACCTTTCTACCATCACAGTGCAGAACCTACATCAGTCATGGCAGATGGCGTGATGTTTGCTTTCTTTATTGCAGATGAAGTGTAACTCAGATAGACAAATGCTTGAATTTAGCATAAAATAAACTGAAACATTATTCATTTGAAAAGCTTATGCGCTGCTTAGTGCCTGCTGGTTTATAAAGAGAAAATACAATAAAAGACTATATTATTTTAATACTAATAAATGAGTCAGTATTTTTTATAATTTTGAATGTCTTTTATGAATAAGCATGATATCACTATGACAAACATAATGTACAATTATATGAACATGATGTACTGTTATAAAAACACAGATTTGCTGAACTGGAGGTGTTAGAATAAACAACTTGGTATTGGCATACTACCATGCTACTCTTATTTCTGTCATAGACTGACATAGCAGAAGTAGTAAGGGTAGTATGTGAAGTATGCAATTGCGAACACAGTCTGCTGTCACGCTGCAAGTCTGGCCAATCATGAATAAGCTGTGTCTTCATTCAGAGCAGAGTCCTCCACATGGGTGGGTACCCGCGGATACCAGATGGATGAACTGCTAATATTTGATGCAACGAATGGAAAAATATTTAGATTGTCATAGACTGGCATAGCAGAAGTAGTAAGGGTAGTATGTGAAGTTTGCAATTGCGAACACAGCCCATGTAACACATCACCGCTGTCACGCTGTAAGTCTGGCCAATCGTGAATAAGCTGTGTAGACATTCAGAGCAGAGTCCTCCACATGGGAGGGTACCTGCAGATACCAGATGGTTGAACTGCTAATATTTGATGTAACGGATGGAAAAAATTTACATTGTCATTTGCTGTGGGGGACAGGAATCAATAGGCATGGGCAGACTGCAGGTCAAATAACCAAGGCTATTTTTATATTTTATTTTATTTTATTATTACTTATTTATAATTTTTGTGTGTAATATGAACCAGTTAGTTGATGTGAAGTGAATCCTCATCAACCGTTTACATACAACAGCTCTTAATGACTGCTCGCATTACTACTACACTACTAAAGCTAGAATATAGCTTTAAACGGCTTTAAACAAACAACTTCAGCATTATGGCTCTTCACAGCTGAGAGACACAACAGACTGATTAATTACACAAACTGAAGGTGCTTACTTCTTATCGGACTTTCCACACTAGAGTGGACACACTATTTAAAATGGTGGAGGACATTGCGGTTTCTATAGTGAACGACTCTTGCGCACCGGCAACCACAAATTCTCCCCAATTTGGAATGCCCAATTCCAAATGCACTCTAAGTCCTCGTGGTGGCGTAATGACGCACCT
Source organism: Xyrauchen texanus (assembly GCF_025860055.1). Classification (NCBI taxonomy): domain Eukaryota; kingdom Metazoa; phylum Chordata; class Actinopteri; order Cypriniformes; family Catostomidae; genus Xyrauchen; species Xyrauchen texanus. Next base: position 22,936,207 of record NC_068276.1, on the reverse strand, counting down.
CAATCTGGGTGACGGAGGACAAATAGTTGCCTCTGAGACCAATAGTTGCCTCTGAGACCATGGCTTCACGCCATCCACCGCAGCATCCACGCACAACTCACCATGCGCCCCACTGAGAGCAAACCACATTATACCCTCTACCCTCCCTACCAATCAGGCCAATTTTGTTGCTTAGGAGACCTGGCTGGAGTCACTCAGCTTGCCCTGGGATTCAACCTTGTGAACTCCAAGGGTGGTAGTCAGCGTATTTACTCACTGAGCTACCCAGGCCCCAAAAGTACCTCTACCAAAAGTAAAAGGGGAACAGCGGGTCTGTTCCAAAACTTAGTGAGCTGCCTTGCTGTCTACTGCCTACCTTGGCAGCTGACTTCTATTACAGCATCCTTACTGAAATTATTCCATATAAGAAAGTGATCAAGTACATGTTGCATAAACAAAATCAAACAGATTTTGTTTTAATAATTTGTAAGAAATCAAGAAACATTATTAAAAACCATTAATTTGCATATAATCTGTATCATCTATTAAAGCATACAGTGCTTATGGTATTATGTAACAAGTATGATTTGATGATTATTCACAGTGACAGTCATTGTAAATTGATTTATAAGTATAATGTTGTGGAAAAACAGAACATTTATTTAAATATATACATGGCGATGCAGAGTACTGCCCCTATAAGGTGAAATTAAAAGTGATAGATATTTGCCACCGCCGCCGCCTCGTGCCGACCCCCCCACCCCCCCACAAGATGCCGCCCTGGTAACTGCCCATGTCGCCCATGCCTAAATCTGCAACTGAGTGTTACATCACACTTTAAAGGGCAACACTTCTTTTCCTTTGTTTTTTTTTTACTAAACTCTTGCTTTACTATTCTAATTATTACAAAATGGATTTGGTTCAAATATTTGTGAAAGTATTTTGGCTGCAGAAGGTGTAAAACAAAATAGATGAGCATGCTGGCCCTGTTATCTCAGTTGAATACAAGCTCAGCTATGCTATGCTTTATAATAATGGACAGACGTTACTATGCAAATCGATATGACTATACAATATGATTGACGATATGAGTATTTTTGGAGCTAATATTATTTATGTTATGACCTATCCATCCCATTACGCTTATGATCACTTGTCCCACCGCTTTTATTAGAAGCTTAAAAGCAATCAGGCTGTGCTCTGATGATCAACTATATTTATGAGAGCATTTTACCACTACTCTGTGTAAGTATGATTTTTATATCAACTACATTGTGAAGAGATAGATCAACACCTCGATAGTGTGGCACCCCTGCTACAACATCTCTCACAGTCCGGAGAATGGTCACAAACATCGCCCGCAACATATAACGTCACACAAACATGTTGGCACCCAGGGAGATATAAAAGACAAGTGATAAACCTTCACTTTTATTAAATGATAAACCAATAACCAACGAGTCAAAGTTCCTAAATGACTTGATATCAAAGCTAGTTTAGCAAATCTCTGCAGAGACAGGTGTATAAAACATGGCAAATTCTACTCTCTTTTGATAACCGTACACTTGTAGCAGCAACACTAGCGTTGATGCATTGTTTATCAGTTGGGTTGATAGGAGAGGTCTCTGAGTACAGTTGAATCCCTGCTAAGCTAACAGGAGCATTGCAGTTTTGTTTCCTTACATGTCATCTTCCGAGCATCAGGCAGTGAATTAAATTTATGGCCAGAGATTGGAGATGTCAAGCAGGAAAAATCCCACATCCGACTTGAATGGAACGCAGCATAAGTGAGTAGCATTTGGCTGGTAATGTGATCCCAACATGGCAGCCCCCCTTAGGGTACCCTCTCCATGTAGAATAAAACAGCTTTTATAAGGTTACTGATATGACTGGAGTCTTCAACTCATGTGAGTGCTCATGATTTTCTACATATGTTTGAAAATTACCATTCTTTTCTTTAGGCGCAAAACTTTTTTAATTAGGAAGAAATTACTGTGTGCACCTTTAAGAACATCCTGCACACGTGCATCATGCTTTCAGCGATTGCTTGAGAGGCCTGGGGTTAAAAGGTCATGTCGTGAAACCCCAAAAAACAAATTTTTGGATATGTTAACTGTAATGTACATGTTACAAACAATGATAGCACTCTATTATGTTTTATTCTAATGGAAAAATATCCGTTATATGCATAATGTCTGATATGAGAATGTGCCAGGACCCACATGAGGGTGTGTCAACCCACACAGAACCCAAGCCCATCCCGCCAGAATCTTAAAGATTATTCTCTGATTTTAAATATATATATATTTATATAATGTAAAAAAAACAAAAAACAAACAACGTATATTCGTATTCTTGTGAAACTGAGAATGTTAGACACAGTGCAAGCAAATTATTGTTTTGAGTTGTTCTATTTTCTTTTTTTAAAAGACAATTGGACAACAGAAGTAGTCAAATTGGTACAGGACATTGTCATGATGTGCACAAAATGGGAGATCTCCCCTCAAAGTACAGATTGAATGATGAGGAACAAAGGTAACTTAACAGAAATCCAGTGAAGTCATTTGAAATGTTTTGCGCTTTTCAAGATACATATTGTTCTAAAGCAGCTTTACAGAGAGTCATGCATTAACCCTGGAACCTTATGCCTTGGAAATCAGACTCGCTGTGAGATCTGACTCCAGCATTAAAACAGTACGGAAGCCTATTTTGTCCAGGATTTATGACTTTTTTTTTCTGTTTTCTTGTGATCACAACTTAATTTTCTCAAGATATCGACATAACAAAAATTGTTTTCTTGTGTTCACAACTTAATTTTTGTCTTTTGTTCTTGTGATTTCCACTTAAAGTTCCCGTGAGAAAACATATTTTGGCACCTAGAGCAGATCATCGTCACAGGCACAGCATCTTCATTGTCTGATTATTGCAACAGTATGTTTTATAGGTCAAGGAGATGGATTTTATCTCAGTTTTATCTAGTGACTCTGCATCTCTGTCATAATCAGGTTTCCATTGAGTAATGATGGGAAAATAAAGCTTTCTGATCCAATAGGGCTTTCATTACAAACGGATTGAAATTGAATTTGTACTCTAGGCTTCTGTACAAGGTTCTATTTACTGCCATCTGGTGGCCAAAAAATTAAGCACAACTTGCAATAAAATTTATTATTAATGCTTTTATGTCGTTTTCATCTTTATTCAACTAAAGTGTTTATAAAAAAAGATGTAATAACCAAGCGAAGGCGGCTTTATATAGGAGTTAAGAAGCTACTGTGTTCTGTTAAAAAAAAAAATACAAACAATGTCTGAGAGTAAATTAATAAGAGCCATCACAGATCACATTTTTCCCAAAATGATTGAAGCTCCGATACAGTGCTTCAATGGCACAAAGCTATTTCAGCTGCTGTAAGGCCTTGATTAATGAGATATGTGACACGCTCCTGCTCCTCTGTCATTGCAATACTTCATGATTCTCTGGAATGATTCTGCAGTAATTTACACTTAAGTTGTGATCACGAGAAACAACTCTTGTTATGTGAACCAGTCACAATATGATTCAAGCATTGCAAAGGAACTAATATTAAAGATGAGGCAGTTAAAACACTACCAGACCCGTGGGTAAACAGTTTCATTCACAAATGTTTGATATTTGCTGTGCTTGAGTGAACAGTTTGATACATTCAGATGAAATGTGTTAGGTGTACGTTGTGTTAACCCTGAAATGCAGATTTATCAATTTTAATGAGAAGCTTGTTAATTTTCTTCCGACCGAGTATCAAATATGGCTGTATTTGAGGGGCTGCCAATCAGATCAGTGGGTGTTTACATAAGTCTTAAAGGGCCAGATAGATTAAAACTAGGCATTTCAGACAGCAGGCCAGAGACTGAGTGGAAAATGATCATATATTATTAAATTATGGCTTTACTGACATTGTAAGTGGACCTCAGGGAAGATAATAAAATGATAAAAAAAAAAAAAGAGTGTGTCATGACCCCTTTAACTTCTCCATCTTGCCTGTACTTGACTCCAGTATCTCACACACTCACTGGAGACGGGTGACGTGACCTCCACTGTCTTTACTCTCATTTGTAGTCACTCACGAATGTTGCTCATCATTTGCATTGTTAAAATGTTCTCATCTTTGTTTTGTCACTCTACACGGCGATTGTCACCAGTGGTCACTGCAGCTTGTGTTGAACAATGTCTCCGGTGGTGTGAAAAAATTTATGTTACCATAAGGAAGAAAAAAAAGTGTGAAGCCACCAGGAAAAAGCTTCTTTCATAGCACTTATAAAATCACATTGAACATGGAGTTGCATGGACTACTTTATGATACTTTATCTTTTTTTGAAGCTTTAAAGTGAATTATCTACTGGAATTGTATTGAATGGACAGACTGGGATATTAATTGAAATATCACCACCTGTGTTCCTCAGAAGATTTGGACGGACATGAGGGTGAGTAAATTATGACAAAGAAATTGTTTTGGGTGAACTATTACTTTAGAATGGAGATGCAGCTCCTTTTCACTTACCCTGGAAACATTTTTGCCACTCATCTGTTATTTTAGATTTGTCATCTGATTAAAAATCTTTGTTATAGCTCAGCGAGTAAATACGCTGACTACCACCCCTGGAGTTTGCGAGTTAGAATCCCAGGGCGTGCTGAGTGACGCAGGTCTCCTAAGCAACCAAATTTGCCAGGTTGCTAGGGAGGGTAGAATCACATGGGGTAACCTCCTCATGCTCGCTATAATGCAGTCCGCTCTCGGTGCAGCGCGTGGTGAGTTGTGTGTGGATGCCGCGGTGGATGTCTCCACGGTAATGCGCTCAACAAGCCATGTGATAAGATGCACAGGATGACAGTCTCAGATGAGGAGGCAACTGAGATTTGTCCTCCGCCACACGGATTTAGTCACTACGCCACCATGAGGACTCAAAGTGCATTTGGAATTGGGCATTCCAAATTGGGGAGAAAAAGGGGATAAATAAATAAAATATAATAATTGTTTTCATCATGAAATGTGAGAGATACAGAGGATGGAACACCAATGTTGAATCAATTTGAGAAAGAATGTCAGAGAGTTAATTCACTTGTGACCTAACTTGAGTGTTCAACTTGAGCAGTTATTTTAAACATATAAAATTCATAAAATACTTGTAAATAGCGATAAAGGAATAATTCACCCCAAAATTTTAATTCTCTCATATTTACACACCCTCATGCCATCCCAGATGTGTATGACTGACTTTCTTCTGCAGAACACAAATGAAGATATTTAGAAGAATTTCTCAGCTCTTTTGATCCATACAATGCAAGTGAATGGATGCCAAAAACTTTAAGCTCCAAAAATCACACAAGCCAGCATAAAAGTAATACATATGACTCCAGTGGTTAAATCAGTGTCTTCAGAAGCAATATGATAGATGTGGGTGAGAAACAAATCAATATTTATGTTCATATTTACTATAAATTCTCCTCCCTGCTCAGTCAGCCTCACATCAACTTTCACTTTCACATTCTTCTTGTTTTTTTTTGGTGATTCACATTCATCATGCATATGCCCTCTACTGGGCAGGGAGAAATTTTACTTAAATACTGATGTTTCTCACCTACACCATTCATATTTCTTCAGAAAATATGGATTTTAACCACTGCAGTCATATGGATTATTTTTATACTGCATTTTTGTGATTTGTGGATCATTACATTTTGGCACCCATTCTCTTGCATTGTATGGACCTACAGAGCTGAAATATTCTTCTAAAAATCTTAATTTGTGCTCTGCAGAATAAAAAAATTCATGCACATCTGGGATGGGATGAGGGAGGGTAAATAATGTCCTGGTTACTTCTGTAGCCTCCTTTCCCTGATGGAGGGAATGCGACGTTGTGTCGATGAAGTGACACTAGGGGTCACTCTTGGGAGCCCGAGACACCTCTGATCTTTGATAAAAGGCCAATGGGAATTGGTGAGTGGTATTTGCATGCCACTCCCCCGAACATACAGGTATAAAGGAGCTGGTGTGCAAACCTCTCATTCAGGTTTTTTGCTGAGGAGCCGAGAGAGAAGATCCTGGCCATTTCAGCAGGTAGTCCAGCATTGTAACCAAGATGTTCCCTATCTGTCACTCACTCGACGTTGTGTTGATAAAGTGACACTAGGAGTCCCTATACAAAACACCAAAACTAGCTGAACTGTATTACGTGAACTAGGCTGACACGTAACCTCCCGCAACGTTGTTATGAGTGTCGAACGGCCCTTTGGGGACAAGTCGACTGCCCAAAAAATAAGGACAGGCTAGCCCAGTCGTGCCTCTTTTCCTCTTTTTTTCTCTCTCCCAAAAAAAAGAGTGAAATTTGTCAACCAACTGGAACCACCAGTGTCTAAGTCGGAGGGATGTCACTCCCAAGAGGAAGACACCGCGGAGACCACACCCCACCCAGAGAGGAGGGAGGGGAAGTATTTTGTGTGGAAATGCGTAACGGAAAACCGGACACAGCAACGTCAAGGCTACTCCTCCTGGGGTAGCACTTGCAGTTTCACCACCTGATCCCTAAATGGGGTCGTGGGAACCTTCTCAATATCACATGAGAAGATCTCAGGGAGGGGGGAGGAGATACATCTTCCCCACAGTCCGTCGAAACTCCTTGGCCACCCCATCATCGAGGGTAGTGAGGGCGAGGGAGCAGAAAGATCTGGACCGGGTAGTAAAAGGTGCCTCCCACGACCTTGTCAGCTCCTCGTGCACTTCCAGGAAGAAGCTGTGAGCGGTGCCGCGGGCCCAGGAACCAATCATCGAGCCGCAAGGGTTCAGGGGAGAATGGAGGGTTCCAATCTAGCCTGACGGTCATGGCTCCCCGGGAAAGCATGACCATGGGGAGCCATGACTGGGCGACCGTACCCGAGAAGGAAAGCCCAGCCGAGACCTCCGTGTCCGACTGGACGAGCCCGCTTTCCGATGCTGTGCTTGAGCTCATCACGTTCGCAGGCCCCGAACAAGGTCCACGTACGATGTCTCCGTGTGGGCAGCGCCCAGACATGAAAGACAGTGATCGTGGCTTTCAGAATGCGAGAGATAACGACGGCAACCAGGAATAACTCACAGAAGGAAAGGCATCTTTAAAAAGACGCATCTTTAAAAAGACATTTCTGTGTGTGCCACTCATTTAGAATCTACTCTTTTAGGATTTATACTCTTTTAGAATATACTCTTTTAGTTGTTCTGCCGAAGTGCCCAGAGGCGATCTCTGCAGTGCACCAGTTCAGAAGGGGGAGAAGCCGCTGTATTGCACTGTCAGAATACAGCAGATGTGAATGGAAGCCATGGGAATTCAGCTCAATGAATATCAACCGCTTAGCTCCGAAGAGAAAATCTGAATGAGCAGTTTGCACGCCAGCTCTTTTATACCCGTATGTTCAGGGGAGTGACATGCAAATACCATTCACCAATTCCCATTGGCCTTTTATCAAAGATCAGAGGTGTCTCAAGCTCCCAAGAGTGACCCCTAGTGTCACTTCATCGACACAACTTCAAGTGAGTGACAGATAGGGAATGAGAGATTTTTCATTCCTTTAAACTCAGCTATACTCAAATACTCAATTGTTTAAATAGAAACTGCAAATTCTTAATAATGAAATAGAAAGTGACAATTATGCGGAGAGTGTTGAGGTCATGGATTTATTTTTTCTATTTATATTCTATTTATGTTATATCTCAACACTAAATAGATATAAGGAAACACAATATGTCTTTTGTTTGTCGTACACTTGCCACAAGAGTATGACCATGTACAATTTAGGATGTGTAAATGTTTTTGTTAATGTGTTTGTGTGCATTGTCATTGTTAAGCTTGCCCTGCTTGCCTGAATGCAATCGTAAGATTACAACCTTACTAAATATATTTTATGGCAATGTTATTACTGTTTAGTCAATCTATAATTTACTTCTGTGTACATTGCTCTGCAGAAATTCACCAAAGCCATATTAGCATCAAGAAAATTGAATTTGCCCAAACTTGTGAGTCACTGTTGCTTCAACAGGTGCAGACCAAATGTTATCTGGCCCTTTAAGAAGAGCTTTGGTCTGTGATTGAAAGGACAATGTGTATGAGTCAGGAGATTTAGAGCTAGTGAACGTGTCTGTAAGCTGCCAGGAAGTGACACCACAACCATACAAACAACAGTCCCATACTCTAGATGCAGTCTGTTCGGAGTTTGACTCGTTTTCACACATCTCCATTCTCTCCTTCATGTCATTTCTTTCCATTGCAGTGCCATTCTGTCTTGCATTGAGAGACAGATTGCTTCTTTGGGACTTATTTGGATCCAGACACACCCCTAGTGGTCCATCTCAGTACTGGACTGCAGTGCTGTGCAGTGACTCAGTAGTTGTGCTGAGGTATTGACGGATCCTGCTGTAGCTACTGTCCACCCATGCTGCGTGTGTTTATCCTGTGCGCCCAGAATGTGCTGACGCACGATGAGGACAGTAGTGATGCCTACTGCACCGTCACATATGAAGGTAGGAGCCAGAGGAATGGACCAGAGTAGAACAAATGAGGAAAATTGAGGATTATTTAAGTTTAGTTTATGGGTCTGTTAACTGTTCTGCAGTGTTGTATTTTGCTCAGAATGGTGTTTTCCTTCTCTGCACATTCAACTATCTTTCCCTGTTGTTGTCTGTCTTCCTACTTTCCAAGTGGACTATTATTGGAAAAGCAGATGCAGTCTCTCTCTCTCTCTTGTTTATATATATGGGTGTCCTGTTGCACTTAGTGTGTGTGAGCGAGTGAATGATGCAGAGCTGCTGTGTGTTTCTAAGAGATGCTGTGTCATCAGAGTTTGGGTTCATTGTGGGGTTCTTAAGCCTCTTATTCTCAAAGCTTTTAGGGGCCCATACTTAATGTGAGATGGACGAGAGGGGCCTCCTCTGTGCCAACCCATCTTGTCTTTTTAGCTTAAATTTACCACTCAGACAATCCAGGTCAGTGTTTACCCTATATGCATTTTGCAGCGGCGCTGCGCTACTGCTGAATTATGAGCACTGCTGTTGGGATTTTACATGGTTAATGTGAACACACACACACACACACACACATGCACATTGTCACTGTAGAACACACGTGTCAAACTTGCTTCATTTCAAGTGGCCCACAAGCTCAATTTTGAAATGTAAGATGGAAGGGAATCGCAAAGTTTCACAGAACAATCAGTTTTCGCTTTCCTCGTGAATATGTATGAGCCTTCTGAACTAAAAACTCTTCAAAAATCTGTCATCTGTATGTTTTGAAGTGCATTTTCTTGCTTCAATAGCAGAACGAAACGCCACTACAAGGGTCAATTATCAACACGGCCTAATCATAGCAGCACGAGGGCAGAGCAGGTGCAGTAATTCCCGGATTGGTCTCAACCGCACAGACTATTTTAAATGCACTTGTGAACCAGTGAGATGTGTGGCGGGGATTGCGAAACCCATTTGAATGTGGTACAGAATTGTCTGTTACAAAACTCTTAGGTCTCGGGGATGAAACTAGTTCATAAACAACGGCACCACATTCTAAACAGCACTGACAAAGAAAACAGGAGAAAACATAAATTAGAATGCATTTCAATTCTCAGATCACAACACTTACAAAAATGTACCATGGATTTACTGTATTAACTATGGTAATTGTGACAGAAAAACTATAAATGTATTTAGACTGCTGTTTTTCATTACAAAAATGCCACAGTCCTTTATAAGAAACCATAGTTCCTATTCATGGTAGCCAGGAGCCATGCATGGTTTTAACTATGGTTATTATGAAGTATTACAAGTATCATTGTTAAAACTATGGATACAATATAAGAACTATGGTGCATTTTCATAAATAAGTTATCAGTTTTCCATCTGTGTGAAATCTGTGCTCTTCTAATGCTCTCTGATTGTAGGAAAATGTAAGTTGTTAATACGCGTTAATACGGGTCCGGTGTTGCAGGCTTGTGGATGTGCGCACAACAGCACCACTGCTGAAAATAATCCTAGGGGAAACACTGCAGGTGTACTAATTACTGCTTTGTTAAGCTTCTCAGGACACACAAAATGTCAAGGCCTTTACTATTAAATGGATAGTTCACTCAAAAATGGAAATAATGTCATAATTTACTCACTCTGATGTTGTTCCAAAACTATATGACTTTCTACCTTCTTACTCAAATGGAAATATTAGGCAGAATGTCACAATCGCTATTCACTTTCATTGTGAGGCATCACAATTTCTCCTTGTGTTCCATGAAAAAAAAAGACTCATGCAGGTCAGAAATATAATAGTAAAACCATTCTATTATTATTCTGTTTTACAATGTTTGTGTGATGCTGGTTAATTAAATAGCTATCTGACAAACATATCCATTCTTCTTCTTTTTTGAAAATGACCGGAATTTAGTTGCATCTCACCCCCACAGACATATTTCAGTAACCCTCTGGGTTGATACCCTCTGTATTTCCAATAAGAGAATAGTCTTCATGTTCTCAATAGAGGGCTTGTCAAAGCTTTAGTCATGAGGCAGTCATATACTAGCATACTCAGACAGCAGTAGGGGTTACAGTGTTATAGTGCTAAATCATGATATTAGATTAATTCAATGGTGCTTTACCTTCCATTACATCCATTCACCAAGTATATATTCTAGATGAGCTAAAACTAAAGTCTTCTGTTCTGTTTTTTGTCTTTACTGGTTTGATTTTTGCAATTTTGTACTGTAAAGATACAATAAAAATTCTTATGGAGTGCAAAGTTATGTGGTAGACCAGCTAAATGCAAATGTCTATGAATTCAGTACAAGATGCAAATGAAGAAGTATAAACACTGGAGGTGCATTGTACAGAATGAGGTATAATATATATGTGTGTATATACATTATATATATTTATATGTATATATATATATATATGGCCAGTGACCATAACAGTGCAAGTGGCATTAAGAGGTAGAAATGATATGCAAAGAAATGTGCAAAAACATTTCACTCAGGCACTGAACATTGTAGTGTTCAGTGCCTGAGTTTAGAGTTCAGTAGGCTGACAGCTGAGGGAAATAAACTGTTCCTGAGTCTGCTGGTGTGACAGCAATGTCTCCTATAGCGTCTCCCAGATGGGAGAGGAGTAAACAGACCATGGTTGGGGTGAGAGATAGTGCTTTGATAATGCTTCTCACCCTCCTTAGGCAGCGTTTGTGGTGAATGTCTTTGATGGAGGGTAGCAGAACACCAGTGATCAGGCAGTTTTCACCACCCACTGGAGTGTCTTCTGGTCTGAGACAGTGCAGTTGCCATACCCAACTGTGATGCAGTTTCTTAGGATACTTTCAATAGTGCAGCGGTAAAAGTTCAGTAGGATGTGGGGGGACAGGTGAGCTTTCCTTAGCTTCCTAAAGAAGTAAAGGCGCTGTTGCACTTTTTTGATCAGAGTGGAGGTGTTGTAGGTCCAGGAAAGATCCTCAGAGATATGGACACCCAGGAACTTGAAGCTATTCACACGCTCCACTTCGTCCCCATCAATGTAGATGGGAGTGTATGTGTGGCCCTTCCTGGTCCACCGGTAGTCCTCAATCAGCTCCTTGGTCTACTGAGTGTTGAGTGTGAGATTGTTGTTGGCACACCACACTGCCAGGTGCTGTACATCTTTCAGGCCATCTCAACATCACATCACCACTGATCAGGCCTACCACTGTGGTGTCATCTGCAAACTTGATTATGGAGTTGGAGCCATGCTCAGGTATGCATTCGTCAGTGAAGAGGGAGTAGAGGATTGGACTCAGCACACAGCCCTGTGGTGCACCAGTGTTCAAAGTGAGGGTGGAGTTATGGTTGCTGATATTAACAGACTGTGTTCTGTTAGTGAGAAAGTCCAAGGTCCAGTTGTAGAGGGAGGGGCTGATATCAAGATCAGTGAGCTTGGAGAGCAGCTTGGATAGGATCACAGTATTGAAGGCAGAACTGAAATCAAGGAACAGCATCCTGACATTTGTGTTGTTTTTGCCAAGTGAGTCAGGGCGGAGTGAAGAGCTGAGGCGATAGCATCCTCAGTTGACCTGTTGGGTTTGTAGGCGAACTGATGTGGGTCCAGTGTTGAGGGCAGGCAAATTTTCAGGTGGGAGAGGACCAGCCTCTCAAAACACTTAGTGATGATGGGAGTAAATGGCTGTTCTTTGGTTTGTAATCTGTGAGGGCATGGATGCCTGTCCATTTACGTCGAGGGTCATTGTTCATAAATTTGTCCTCAATCCGCAGTTTGAAATTGTGTTTGGCTGCTTTAATTCCCCTCTTCAGATTGGACCTGGATAAATTGTAGGCTTCCTTGTCGCCAGATCTGAAAGGAGCATCACGTGCCTTGAGCAGGAGATGGATTTCCTTGTTCATCCAGGGTTTCTGATTGGGGTATGTTTTAATTGTTTTATGGGTAGTTACCTTGTCGACACACCTGTTGATGTGTTGCAGAATTAGTCTATGTATTAATGTCCGTGTGTGAGTCCAGGTTGGCCTAAGAAGCAAACGTATTCTAGTCTGTGTTCTGAAACTCATGCTGTAGTGAAGAGTCTTCTCCTTCCAGCCATGCTTTTACAGTCCTCACTGTGGTTTCACACATTTGATGATGAGGGTGTATTTGGTGAGTAGGAACAGGGATAAGTGATCAGATTGTCCAACATGAGGGAGGGATGGAGGCTTTGTAGGCATCAGAGAAGTTTGTATAAACATGATCAAGAGTGTTGTCTCCTCTTGTAGGGCTAGAAACATTTTGATAAATATGGGGAGTGCTGTCCTCAAATTGGCGTGATTGAAATCCCCAGCAATGATATAAGCTCCGTCCGGATTTGTTGTTTGCAGTTTACTAAAAGCAGAAGAGAGTTCCTTCATGTCTAGCTTAGTATTAGCATCAGGGGTACATATACTGCAGAGATTCTGGTAGATAATCTACTAAACTACTAAATTCACGGGGCAGGTAAAAGGGTCAGCACTTGATAAAGAGGTACTCAATTTCAGCAGAACAGTGGGATTTGGCTGTTAGCACCAATGATGCAAAGATAGAACATGCAAACACCCCCACCTTTGCTTTTACCGGAGACCACAGCCATTCACAGTCAGCTCTATAGATATTGTGTCCCTCTAGCTCAATTGTGCTGGTTGGAATAGTGCTTCAAACAGAATTTAAACATTGAACATATAGAACATATTGCTGAGGCATTGGGAAGTCTAATCATGTCTAAAGCATGTCTAAAATATGCGTGTCTTTCCAAGATCTACAATTACAATACACCACAAATACCTTGTTAGAATGGCAGAAATACAGGTGGTAATATTAATGGGCCATGTTTTCATTAAATCACCTATAAACCACACTTAATTCATACATATCAGCATTTTTTAAAGATTGTTGATGTAAGTTCAAGAGTCAACGAGATTCCATTACAACTTTCAGCATTCTGAGTCATGGCAGTAGGTGGGGCTCCATGCCTGGAAAAGTCCAGTACCAGTATCAAGCCTAAACAAACACAGAGACCTCTATGGTCTACTTGTACTGTACTGTACACTAATGCTATATAGTAACTCTATATAGTAAACTGATGTTTCAGTGATTTGATTAGTTTAAATAAAGTAGGCTATTAAGCTGGCATAAAATTCCAGAAAACAAATATCTTAACTAATATTATTTACAGAAAGTTATTCATACTAAGTAAACTGCATGTTTTATTTTTATGTTTTTCAACTCTTTAAGGTGTATAATTAATGATTAGGTTTATAAGTAATTAATAGGTTAGGTTAACATTTCAAGTAAATGAGATTAGAGGAAATAGTTGGATGAGGTGAGAGAAGAACAAGAAGGCAGGAAATGATTACATTTCCTCTTGAGTTATGGGCTGGGTCACTGGAGAGGAAAGTGTGCCTGAAAGTAAGCTTGGCTCCTCTGGCTCAGCATGTTCATACATCACAACCTCTGTGTAAATGTGTAAAAAGTGCTTATAAGGGAAAACAGTGAGACACGTTGATCAAGGACATTAGAATCCATATCAAGGAGGCAGACAGTGATTGATTTTCCCAGAACTGTGGTGGGTTTATACAACTCCTGATACATTCTATACTGGAGGTCACACTCATCTTCATCTTTGGACCTAAAGATCACAAGACAAGTTTTGTCTTTACAGCTTGCTTTGCACACCTTTCGGCCATCTGGGACTTTAGTCAGGATCTACCCCTTTTCTTTGGTCTGATGGTAGTTTGATCCTCTTTTCTGTTGGACAGTTGTTGAGGCATCAAGCATGTTGAGGTGTTTGCTACAGAGAGCAACCAACTTAAGGAATGTAGAGAAAGGGGAGAAACATAGTGACCCGCTTGCTAGCATCACTTTCAGAGGTAAGAGATGACACCAGAAGACTGTGAAAAATAAACAATGAAAATAAATAAAATCTATTACCGAACTGTGGTAAATATAAGGTGCATTACATTGCGGTCTTTAGGCATCTTTACACAGCAGAGTTTAGCCAGCTCTTAGCCTGCACAAAGTTCTGTGTAGACTAAATTAAGCATGATTTGACCCACCTCAGCCCCTATATATATTTCATAATTTAGTTTAATATTTCAAATGATTATTTAAGATGAATGCTAATTTACACCTGGATCGTGTTAAATTATAGGGTCAGAATTTTCATTTTAAATCGGCATGTTAAATATACAGTACTGTGTAAAAGTTAAACTTGTTAAAAATGTTGTATAGTAAGGATTTTTTCAAAAATAATGTCACAAATAGTTTTTTATTTATTGATATACTTCAAACAAAGTGCAGTAAACATAAAAAAACGAACTCAAAATTTGGTGTGACCACCCTATGCCTTTAAAACAGCACAAATATTTTTTGGTACACTTGCGCACAGTTTTTCTTGGTTGTATTTAGGGTGACTAAATTGCTTCTGTCTCTTCATGTAATCGCAGACTGGCTCAGTGATGTTGAGATCCAGGCTCTGTGGGGGTTATGCCATCTGTTTAAGAACTCCTTGTTCTTTTATATTCTATTGTATTTGCAAAAGGAATGTTTGGAAATCTAAAACCGATATTTCCTTTTTACACACTGAAGTAGAAGACATGAAGTAACAATCTTAAGGCAAATATTTTTGTGAAACATCTAATGTGTCTAAGACTTTTGTACAGTACTGTATATGGAAGCAGAACTTTGGTAGTGTTCACCAAACTTTGTGGAGTTGCTAACAGCATTAGATTTGCATAAAATCAAAGAAATGCATGAACAAAACCCATAAACAGAGTTAGAAGGACCTTTCCGATAGGTCAGTCTGGCATTTATTATTGCAAGATAGAGATAGCAGAAAGCTGCCAAGAATATGAATAATTGTTTTGACTAACTGCCCTGAATAACTTCACTGTGAGAAGGTAGAGATAATGATCAATATAATTTGTGGATCGGAGCTGTCGTAAGGTTTCACGCAAGTTATCTTTTTGATGAGATGGACACTTTTAGACTATATCCCACAACCCGAGAAGCAGTTCCTCTCATTGTTCCTTATTTCCTCTTCCAGCTCTGGGACACACAGGAACATGATTAGAAAATAGTTTTTTTTTCTCTACTACTCCCACAAAAAAAAATGGATCAGATCATTTTAGACCAAGCTGCACAGAACTGACACAGCAGAATTTTGCCAATAAGAGGATGACACAGATGACCACTGTGCTCAGCTGTGCTGAGTCTCAGTTTTGTATGTCTGTATGCATGGTGCAGACAAATGTGTGGAGAACTGTGGATCGGAAATGTACAGGTTTGAACCCTTCTTAGGGCAACTTGTGAAGTAGTGTGGTTTTGCTTTGCACTGTATGTCAGATCTTCTCTGTGTTCTTTATGTCATACTTCGAATTGTGCATTAGGTGCCATTCAGTGCTTGGCCCTGTACTGGAGTTTGCAGTTACATCTCATTCATTCATCCATCCGTTTGTTCATTAATTCATTCATTTTTTGTTCATTCATTCATTAATTTTTGTTTTTTTCATGATTTTTTTTCCATCTCTTCGTCATGTGGTGTAAAAGTTGCCCCTCATTCTGTCAAAAACACAGAGTAACTCTGTGTACCATACAAACATTTACACTTAACATTCGAAGGAAAATCAGGCATTTTGGCCTTTATTCTGAGCTGAACCTAGAGTGTGTGACAGCTTTAAGGGGTTGTGATTGGAACACTTGATTTGCACATTTCATGGTCACCCCCCCATGTAGATTTTCATAATAGATACAAATTCCACAGATTTAGTTTTAGTTTCGCATAGCTGCATCCAGTTGTCTAATTCTATTGTAATCAGCGCGATCTTGTGTTTCCTTAATTATAACTTTGTGTGTTAGTGTGTTTAATGTGTACATCTGTGTCTTCCAATGTATGTGAATGTTAGAGGCATGACTCAGATGCACTGGAAACATAAAAGTAGCTGCAGTAAGTGTTTTTTCTTTAGACACTATATCAAATACGAATATCCATTTATAAACATCTCAGATGCAAATAATTCCTCTGGCACAAATGCCAGAGTCCTCCGTTTGAGCTCTGAGTAAGAAACAATATATGCAGACAGTACATGAGTGAGAGAGAGAGCAAGTACAGTATTTTAGAAAAAAAGGCAGACAGTTAAGCATGACTGAGAACCACAACCAATCAGTTTGCCTTATACTACTACTGCATTAATACAATACAAAATGGCAAAACCAAAACTGTTATTGAGGGCTTGTATCTATTCGATCATGTAGATGTAGTACCTATTGTGTCTCTTATTGAGATCCAGGTTATTACGAATACATACATTTAGGACTTGAGATTTTGTGTTCCATCTGGTTTCGTTATATGAGTAATGTTTTATTTACCTCATGTTTTTTTTTAACAAAAGGTATGGTTTCCTGGCTATTTTCAAATTGTATCCACCAATTGACTAGTGGCTGATGTGTTTTGACATATACTGCACACCAAACAAAGCCTAGGACTTTAAGGGTCAAATTCCAGCCAGTTATCTACATATTTTGGTGAAGGATTTCATGGCATGCCATTCTTTGCTCTTTTCCTCAATCTTTTGTTGTTCTTTTCTGGCTTGTGTGAAGGTTCCAAGTCTATTTTAGACTGGCAAAGAGGGTTTTCCCACAACTGCCACTGGGTATATATCTGCCACAGGACATTGTTTTTACTTTAATCACACCTCCTGACTTGATGTACTTTCAAAACAGGAAGATAAATAGAGCTCTTTCCTAAAACACATCTTAGTTTGACAGACCAGGGGTGATTTACATGGATTCAAGTGTGTGTGTGTGTGTGTGTGTGTGTGTAGCCACCTTATTGGTGCTTTTATGTATGTACTTTAAAGGGGTCATAAAACACCTGAAAAATATAAGCTATAAATTATCCATCAGAAATTCAGACTTAATTTTTAAAAATTGTCAAAAGCCTATCTGATTCAAGCCTATCTGAATCCCTATGGAAATCTTTCATCTGTATTTGTCAAGTGGAAGTTAGTTCCCATTGTCCATCTTCCTCTCACTGAAAGGATTTTCATCATGGTTTTATTGGAGGCCAGCCATTCTGCAATAATACGTCAGATACAATGGCCTCATATGCCCCATTCTGATAGCATGTTTCCCTGAACAAACGGTTTCATACATATCATTCTTTAAACCATGTGTTCTACTGAATTTAAATAATGATGCTTTTGCAACATGTAATGAGGATGCCATCATTATAGAGCATCTATCTTTGATCTCTTCATGAATGTATCAGACATGCCATTAATGACAACAATGCCATTAGCAGTAATATAATAAAGGCTTCATGACTGCATCCCTTAAATGTGCAGTTAGTATTTTCAATTGGCAAACTTTTAAACAGCAAAAAATGAACAGTATGTTTTAAAAATATGTTTAAAGGGATGCACTGTGCACGTGAGATGAAGACACTTGGCATATCCATTATGGAGAAAAAGCTGCTTTATTTTACATACGGTGCATGAACAGCTGCATGTTACTCGCTTTATTTCAACAATCCCTAAAATGGATACTTTGACTCAATTAATAAATTAATCATGACTGACTTTGAATTTCTACAGTGGCATTGGTAACCGAGTGCTTTTGCTGCTAGGTGTCAGCATCAGGGTTGACCAGTAATAACAAAGTATTGCGATACCAAAAACAATTAAACTGGTATTATATCATCTTGTTGCTAATTTCGGTACTATATTACAGTATGCTGAAATTAGCAAAATTATATGAGATGTGACAGTTTTGAGATTAAATCAATGACAATTTGAAAATAAAAAACCTATTGTCAAGTGTGATCATTAAACAGCAGAAGGATGTAATTTAATTCAATATTATACAGTAACATGCGCTGCACGCTACAGAATGAACCAGAGGTGCTGCTCTGTCATCTGCTTCACACACACACACACACACACACACACACACACACACACACACACACACACACACACACACACACACACACACATATACATACATACACACACATTCACACATACACACACACACACATCACACACACACACACACACTAGCTGGTGCTTAATTGTCATGCAGTGTGTTTAGAGTAAAAACGGCTTTTAACATGAAATGAATTCCTCTGGAATTATTCCAGTATATATGGGAAGCTTGATATAACTACTATAAATAACTCAGAAGTCTGTCAAAATAAAAGTCACAATTTCACAATTTGTCAACACCTTCTGGCATCACCTGAAATGGTCACTGAATCATTAAATGGATCTGAACGAATTTTGGTGAATGAAGTCAAAACACTTGAGATACTTTGATACTTTTAAATCCCACAATGCACAAGCACAGAGTAAAAAATATAATTGTGCACATGCACAGTTGTCATTATTGTAATTGATTAAATAGTTTATTCAAGACCAGCTTGTGCTCAGTCTTTTATTGTCATGTGTGAAACAGAAGCAAGTGCTCCACAAGATGCCCTTTATTTTTGCAGCTAATTGTGCTAAATTTTGCAATTATTTTGCAATAATTGAATCTTTAAAATACTTCAAATATTAAAAGTAAATAATACGTATATAATAATATTAATATATACTGCAATATCTTAATACTGCATTGCAAGTGTTGGGTCTTTGTGAGCAACCAACTGCCCCCCCCCTTTATGCAGTTCGTTTAATCAAGTACATTTCTTTGTCTTTTATTTGTTGATTATCGTTTTTAGTTTTAATTTTGGTATCGGAGCAACCCTAGTCAGCATAACGTAAACTAAATATTAGTTATTGGGGGGGGGGTATACATTACATACCATATAGCAATAAGCACACCAACTGTTATCTTCCTTTTTCTGTTCTTGTAGGGACCAAAAAGAAAACCAAAGTCATCAAAAATAATGTCAATCCTGTGTGGAATGAGGTTGGTTTATTCTTATTTCTTACAAATTTTAATTAACAAAAAACATATTTTTATTGTAACGAGACTTATAAATGTTTGCTAATTCATTATTCTGTTCTCTGTTCCAATTTCATTCTCCCAGGGCTTTGAGTGGGACTTGAAGGGTGTGCCTTTAGATTCTGGAGCAGAGCTTCATGTTGTCGTCAAGGACCATGAGAAAATGGGCAGGAATAGGTTGGAAATATCTTTCTCTCACTCACTCTTTTTCTCACTCTGTTCAGGATAGTGTTTGTATGTATATGTAAAACAAGAATGACTTCGAAAATACAGCAATAAAAACTCTGCTGAAAATTAAGGCTAATCTTGAAAAACAACTGCTTAACAATTCATTTGGGAGTGCTGTAGAATTGTTAGAATGCCCCACAGTTTCAAAGATGAGTGGCAATAGTGTAGGATGTGGCAAACAGCCTCTTAATGTGCTATGCATTCCAATATCCCCTTTGTTCCCGAAGGCAATTCTTAAATGGACTGTAGCTGTATCAAATAGCTATAAAATTAGTGTGATAAAGATACAGAATATTCTAAATCTGCTTTTAGCATCAGTGTGGTTTGTGTATACCTAAAAGTAGTTAGTCACCACAAAAAAGTGGCTAAAGATTTTAATTTATATACAGTTGCATCAGTGATCAGTTTGATCTATTACATCACCCTGTCTATATTCCTAAGCAATAGAATTTCATATATCCTCATATAGACCTTATTCACGCTAGCGCTATCTTTGATTTTCAATGGGAATGACAACAAGGCTGTGCGGGATAGACATACAGTCTCTTCAATGTACCGTTCTGGAGTTTAAAGTGTTTTTGGATTGTTCCACAGACAAAACATTGATAAAATATCTGTCCAAGAACATGCAGTATACAAAAAACTCCACACATCATGAGTTGTGGTAAATCAGATGTGATCTAGGAGCTTTATGCAGCTTTATACTGTTCGTGCCATTGTAGAGATGATAAGTCTATCCCTCAAAGCCTCATTATCATTCCCATTAAAAATCAAAGATGGCGCTGGCGCTAGCGTGAATAAGGCCTATAGGACAAGTCTACATCTATTGCTCCCAACATGCAATGGAATTTACTTTGAATCTGTATGTTTATGCCAGTAAGTGCTTGTTATTATCTTTAGAATCTAGAACCACTAAATTGTGATTATACACACTATGCCTTTCATCCACACTGGAACACTGTTTTCCTCCACAGAATAAAACAAAGGATAAAAATTCTAGAACCACACTTTGGGAATGATTACGCTCTGCTAGGTTTTTGGTCTGCCGCCTGAAAGTTTTCACACTCAAATTTATAAGCTCCCTCTTCACACATAGTGGACTAATTTCATAAAAATTGCCTAATTTTACAGATGACCCCCTACATTTTAGGAAATTATTGAAATAGTTAATAAATAACTGCATATGAGTAGATAGATATTTAAAAATATATTATCTAAATATCTAAAGTTTAAAAGCATGCAATTGTTAAGTTCTGTGTCCTCAATTTTCAAGAAAAAGGCAAGGCAAGTTTATTTATATAGCACATTTCATACACAATGGTATTTCAAAGTGCTTTACATAGAAGAGATTAAAATAAGAATAAAAAAATAAAAAATAAGAATAATTGAAACAGTTTACAATATAAAATAAAATAAAATACAGTACAAACAGTCAGACACACAGTGGCACAGTGCTCATTCAGTAAATGCACAGCTAAAATTAAAAGGTATTATTTTATTCCACTAAATGGCAGGAAGTACTATAAAGAAATAATCACCTTCCATCACATTATACTGACCTGATATGTAGATGATGCTCTAACAAATTTTAGTGCTCACCCATAGACAAGTGTTTTTTTTTAAGTGCTGAGAGCTTCCACACTGTTTTGTTGAATATCTTGGCTTCTGAGTTGAACCTATTTTGCTGATGATTTGTTTGTCATACTTTTTCCAACAGACTTCATATTTTGTTGTAAATTTTTTTTTGGATTATTCGCCCAAACAAGCTAATAAACAAGTAAAACAGTTATTTATTTAACTTATTTTAAAGCTAAAAACCCAATACAATCCCCCCCCGGAGAAACTTGTAGTTAATTGCCTTGCTCAAGGACACAATGGTGGTGGCTGTGGGGATCAAACCTACAACCTTTTGCTTAACAGTATAGTGCTTTAGCCCACTACACCACCACCACTTATGCCTTACCAATGTTAATAAATAAATAAATGCAAATGTGATAGGGGTTGTGAAAGCAGGTGCCCATCGGACACTGCGCCCCAACTGGTGGCCACCACTTTCCATTTGAAAACTTGACTCAGTATAACATCTTGCTGATAGAAGGCTGAATGTGTCCAAGGTACTAAAGCAGCCAGACAGGCACAAGTTACCCCAATGCATATGCGCCCGTTACACCAGGCTTGATGAGGTACATGTTGTTTGAGCCAATACTGGAGGTGACTTATGTAACAGACCTAACGGTATGGTGGTAGATGCTGCCACCATAAAACCTAGTATTTTCTGAAAAGACCTAATTTCCCGTTTTAACCGAGACAGACATGGAAGAATGGCCTGAACATGCTCGCTTGTGAGGTGTACACACATCCACTTGAGAGTTGAACCCCAACAAAGGAGATTTGTTGGCTGGGGGAAAGTGTGCTTTCACCCAGCTGACATTCAGACCCAGGCTTTTTAGATGGCAAAGCATAATATGTCTCTGTGTTCGCTCAACAAAGCCTCTGATTGTGCTAGTAGCAACCAATGGTTGAGGTAATTTGACACACAAACACGGTTCAATTTCAATGGGGTGAGCGCCGCATAAATACATTTAATGAACATGTAGGGTGCCAGAAACAGAACAAAGGGCCTTGATACGCAGTTCCCTCTAACGCAAATCTCAAAAAATGCTTTATCAAACGTTGCACAATTGATCAATGAAAGAACGTGTCCTTCAGGTCTATTGATGCCAACCTGAGGATGTGCCAGATGACCTGAGATTCTGGGTTAACATTTTGAACATTTGTGACTTCGGCAGAGCACAATTCAAGCATCTCGGATCTAGAATGGGCCAGAGCCCGCCACCTTTCTTTGGAATGAGAATATAACGACTGTAAAACCTGCTGTGGCATCGCAGTCTGGGACAGTCTATCGCATTCTTCACGTCCAGTGTGTCCTGTGGTGGGACCACAGATGGCAGAATGCCATGGAAGCGAAGTGGACTGTGTACAAACTGAATCCTGTAGCCGAGTTCCATTGTTTATAGCACCCAATCTGACATGCCCGTGAGGGCTCGCCACGAACACCTGCAGGGGAGGGGAAGCAAACAGTGCGCGAGTGCTTTCTGTTTTTGTGAGAACATTGTTATATGAAAACTGTCACTCAGAAACAACATATATGCAAACTCCCAGCAATCTCAGGTGGGGAGGGCGTGTGAATGTGCATGTGTCTCCAGCAGATGCAGCGTGAGCAACAAGCTCTTTTTTTATTGTATGGGAACATTTCTTATGTGAACATAACACACAAAAAACATGTTTGTCTATCATCCCAGCGTACCCAGCGGGGATGAGTAGCATGCGAATGTGAGCGTCACAGGCAGCGAGTGCATTCATGATTTTTGTGAAAATACAACACAGAAACACATCTGTCTACCATCCCTGCATCAGCGTGAATGCGTGTGTCACGGACAGCGAACGCATTTGTTTCTTGTCAGAACACAACACAAACACATTTGTCTACCATCCTGGTGTTCCCGGTGAGGATGAGTATTGTGTGAATGCACACCATGAGCAGCGATCACATTTCTGTTTCTTATGAGAACACAAAGCAGAAGCGAGGTGGAGAAAACTTCACAGCAACACACAGGGGAGCAGTAAACTTCTCACTGCAGGCGCTGGAAGCACAGGTGACGAGTCATCCTGTTAGCATCTCGCAGAGAAGAGTCGTACGCTGAATTGTGTATCTCAACGGCGAAGCAGTAGAGGGTTTCCTATATGAAGACGAATGTTCGTAGTCATGAAGGAAGAAAATCTGAAGTAATGATGCTTGAGAGCCCACTTATATAGGCCTGATGAACAGCTAAAGAGGCGGGGCTAAAACCTCATTGCCAATCAGAAGATTGCCGTTATTGTACAAGGGTTTCGTTTAGGTTGTCGAGGAAAGTACTTTCCCATAGCAATGTCGAAGTGAAATGAATAGAATGGGAATGCAACACTCAATTTAATACAGTAAGTAATAGGGTCCTGGCTCAGTCTCTCTACCCACCAAGTGATCCTTGGTCCGAAAATTCGTTGGAGCTGGATGGGGAAAGGATCTCAAACCGTAATGCTACAGCACCATGTTAGAGCACTGTCCACAAAGCTACAGCTCCAAGCGTGTCAGATGTTAACAACTCTTTGTGTGTCTTTACAGGTTTCTGGGGGAGTGTCGGGTAGCTCTCCGAGATGTGCTCAACTCTCCAAACCTGGCTGCTACATTCACTGTGTCCCTGGTAGACACCAAGCGGAATAGCACAGGGGTGCGCTTCTCTGTCTGTCTCTCTAGCTCTCATTCACACTTTCATTTTCTTTCTTGCTGACTCCGAATTATTTTGCATTTGCTGTCACATTGACTGATGAGGCAGATGCAACCTGGGACCTTCATCATTTACTCAGTACATTCAGAGTTGCTGGTTTAGGGAAAAAGCAATGGATGGATTGCAAACATTGCTTTTAAACCCAACCCAACCAGTTCTTTCCTCTGCACACTCCGATCAAAGCCATACCCTTTGTGCCCTCCTCTGTCAAACGATGGAATGCATGCACACTCATTTAAACACAGCCTTACCTGCTCTCAGTCCCCTTTTCCTGTAAGTGGGAGAAAATTAGACCCTCTCATCTTTTTGATGTAGTGGTACCCCCTTCAGATATCAAGAGCGAATTCCTTAAATCTTTAGATGTTGAGAGCAGTACTTCCCACACCCCACATTTACGTCCACCACAGTTTGTATCACTTTAAAAAAAAAAAAAAAAAAGAGTATCCACTGTCCCACATATAATTTAAGAGTTGACTGAAGAAATACTACAAGGCTATTTCTTACTCAACAGAGTGTCATTTCCTTGCATTGTGTGGGTTTATGTGCGTATGTGGGTTGATGTTGAGTGATGGAAGGCAAAAAGAAGGAGAGGGAAAGGTGGTGTTAGTTTTCTTAGCTCCTGTGCATCCGTGTGCTCTTGAAATAGCTGAAACCAGAAATAATTTCAGGAAAGGACATTATAAGGTATCACCCTGACCCTGATCCAATCACAAAAACAGCTAAAAAAAACTCACCCCTCTCAAGATATCTATGTACATCTTCACAAAACACTTGATGAACTTTTACTGTATTAATATTCCAGTTTATAAAATAATCTCTTGAAAAGAAAACTGTTCTGTTTTGTCATTGATGCTTGTAATTGGACGATGCTGTATGTTACAACAGCAGAGTGTGGCTCATCCAATCAGATTTCTGATCCTGGATGCTGATTATTCAAGCGTATTAGTTCAGCGTTCCTGCCATACTTAAATCGACAATTTGGTAACACGTGATGTGTAAAAACGTCCTGTAGCTGTGCATTTGTTCACAATATACTGTAGTAATGCCTGCCATACCTTATTGTTTAAATATTGAATGAAAACTTGACCATTAGGTCTTTTGGAAATTGTTGTCTTTTTTTTTTTATTTGTTGAGAATATGTTTAATTCAAATTTTTTTCTTTCATTATTGCACGTTTTGCCCTGTTCTTCATTCCCTAAATGTCAAAATATCCTCACTCTGTGTTTACTCTTTCAGGCCACAATAATCTTGCAGGTTTCCTACATCCCTCCTCCAGGCATGGCACCCATATTTCAGCCTCCCTCACTGCCAGAGGCCCAGCACACCCCTGTGGAGCTGGACACAGTTACAGGTCAGGCTATTAAAAAAGCACACTATGTTGACCTTATTCAGCCCCCGCCCCTTTTCAATGCTCTGCTCTTCCAATTTTTTGTCATCTAAATTTCTGTTTGCATTGAAGCTATTGTAAAAGTCGATCAAAATGGAATTTGTGTGAGAGAACAAGAATTGGTTGTGTGAGTCTAAACCACCCCTTTACTACCTGAAAGTGCTAGTGAGGTGTTTCAGACAGCTATGACACTGCACTTTTGCATAATCACAAGCGTTTAATAATTATACATCTAACTCTGTTAAATTTTTGTTTAAAATGTGTAGTTGACATGACATTTCAAACAGTGATAGTTTGTATTATTTCACATGCAAGTTTATGACATTAAAGGAAATTACATTTGAACTTTTTTAATTAAATTGTCACACCACATTTTTAAAAGGCTTAAATGTGAGTAAAATTGTTGTAAAAGGAATATAAAATAAAATTTACACTTTCACTGTATGTGTATGGATAAATATAGTGGCACCTTAATGCTAAAAAATTCTGCTCGCTTTAACTATTAATGAGATGCGTGAATGGAATTAGATGATGGCCAGAGATGTGGCACAGAGATATTTTCAATGCCTTTGTGTTGTGGATTGGAGTTTCATGAGCACTAAGGCATTTCAGAACGTCCACGGTGTGAAAGTAGGATCTTGTTGATTTTTTAATGAAGTCCATTTGTTTTAACATCTCCTCCCTCTAATTTCAGTTTTTATGACATCCTTTGAACAATTTAAATAACCTTTGGCCTGTAAATCCACTTCACTAGCTAAATACACTTTGACATAAACACCATGGATATATATATATATATATATATATATATATATATATATATATATATATATATATAGAAATCGCTAGACTGGAAGTTCCTAGATTACATTTTCAAGGTGAATAGCACCCATTCAGACACACATGTACTGTGAGTTTCATGGTAAAGGTGCTGTAAGGGATTTGAAAAGATAATACTCACTCTACTCACTGAAAGATAATAATTTCCTAAGATATCTCGCCTCTCTCTGAGATGGCACTAGACTGTGTAACAACAAACCTCATTCTGACCCTTTGCTCAGAAGCTGTTGCTTCTCCTTTAAGAATTGACAGTAAACACCCACTGTTATGATTGCCTCACTGCTCTTCTTGCCATGCTCACCACTACTGGTAAACGGAAGTAATAAGGTTAATTAGGCGTTGATGTGTTGTTGTGGAGGCGGCCAGATGCAAATGTCTACCACAGTGTGACATCACAATGTGGAGGAAATGGAGAACGAGTCATTCTAGCAGTTTGGTTTCAAATGTTCTTTTTGCAGTGAGGATGAAGCTTTGAGATCTGAAACTTACAGTATGTTTATAGTACCATGAACTCTTATATGTAAAAGATCAAGGAAATTTTAATTGCTCGTGTCATGACCCCTTTAAGAAGATAAATGAATTAAATTGCCTAGATTTGATTTCACCAATAATCATGGCATTCTCCATTGAGATTATGTCTGAGAGGACCTATAAATAGTGTGATAGTCTAAACCCATCTAATGCGGCAGCACACAAATTTATAAATGTGATATGACATTTGTGTGATATGTCTAATTTCCAAGGGTCTGACCCTTTGCTGTATGCTTCAATGTAATATAATGACGGGCCTGAAACCCGTCATTATATGTAGCTACGTTGTTTTGGTTTTCTTATATTTCATCAAATATCTTGAATTTCATGTAATATTTTTTCATCTGATACTGTACAACACATTGCTTTGGGACTACAAAGTGTATGTGTCTCATGCAGGCATGTCTGCAGCGTTATTGTGTGTGTTTATGTGTGTGTGTGTGTGTTTGACTTGTTGATGTGTAGTGTTCTCATTGGACACCATGGGAGAGGAGGACACTGAGAGTATGCTTATGATGGAGGTGGTGGAGGAGCCTGAACCTGTTCCAGGGCCCCAGGGTCAGGACATGGGGGCCCCTACTGCATCACCCAAAAAGACCCCACCAAACTTTAACCACAGCCTTAAGAAAAAGAAACGCCACAGCAACAAATCCACACTGTCCAACAAACCCCAGGACTTCCAGGTATGTGTGTATGAATCTTTGTTTGGGTGGGAGCTATTTATGGATGTTTTTTAATTGACAATGCTCTTTGTCATATGATGCTAGTCTCTAATACAAATATGCCTCCTTTTTTACCTCAATATAGAAAAATACCTAAGATACTGATCTCTGATTTGTATTACTTTCTCAGAATATATATATATATATATATATATATATATATATATATATATATATATATATATATATATATATATATATATATATATATATTGGATATCCACCTTGGTCAAGCAAAGGCTAACAGTTGTGAACCATAATAACACTATTAATAAGTGTTCTTGTCATGTGGCTCAGTGGACTCCTAAATCAAATTTACTCAATAGGAATGTACTGTCATTTTCACTATCTGCTTCTGATTTGAAAACAGTGCTACCTTGTGGTAACATGAAGTTGCAGATGCAACACCCTCACCCCAACAATACATTGTCGCTGTCAGTGCAAAACTTCACAAAACACAAAATGCCCTAAAATGTAACAATATATTAGTATAGTATGCTGACAAACACACTCCATTTCTCTCCATGTCAGTTTCACACGAATTCAAAGTAAGCTGCAAAACTTGCTTAAGTGCAACATTTGGAACCTTTTCCACAATATGAGAAAGTTTCCACAGATTTGTGATGACACATTTGTCAGTGTCAATGTGACAGGTGCTGTTCATTTCCTCTTGAAGGAAGACAAAATTATATTAGAAAAGTGGAGATACAAAACCACTGTCTTTATAATTCAATGGTTAGGAATGTTAATTGTGTAATCATAACATGGATGATTCATAGAAGATATTAGTCTTACTTTAAGGGGGCTTTCACACTAGCACTTTTGGTGCGCACCCCGGTTCGAATGACGTCAGAGTTCGGTTCGTTTGGATGATGTGAACGCTGTCTTCCGAACTCGGGTGCGCACCCGCGAACCGTACTCTGGTCCGCTTAAAAAGGTGGTCTGGGGTACGGTTCATGTGAACTCCAGTACGGTTCGCTGCTGATATGATTGCAATCGAACCGCTATTGATGACGTATAATGTGGTCGTCAGTCTCACACGCGTCACTTTCAAAATGAGCGGAAAGGGTTTACTTTCGTGCGTGGTGCGTGCGTGTGTTTGTATATACACTTACCTTGACGAAAAGCGGGATTGACGCACACGCACACGCACACGCACTGCAAGCAGAGAGATGATTTCTGCTTGCCTTCGCAAAAATTGTCTTCGGCGGACAGCCCGCTGTCTTTTGAACGATTTCAGTATTTTTGCGGCAGACAGACGCAAGTATGTTTCTGTATCTTGATGTTGAAAACAAAACCAAAGTTTAAAAAAAAGAAGAACAAATGTGAACCGAGCAAGTCTATTCATTGAATTTTGACGCCTTTTCATTTCGCGGTTATCAAGCAACACGATTACGCACCAGCTGCAGCTTGATGACGCAAGCGTACCGCGGTTCGGATACAAATATATAACGTGAACACAGTCCATCGGGGGGAGGGGGGAGCAATCGAACTCGGGTTCGGAACAGGCAATCGAATCAAGTGTGAAAGCCCCCTAAGTCTTGTTTCAAGTGAAACCAAACAAAATTTGTGAACTTTAACAAAAAGACAAACAATCTGCCAGTGATTGCCAGTTTTTTTTTTTTTGCTGTGTAGATGTAGCCTATAATAATTTGTATAAAAGGTAGTTATCAAAGTTATCAAAAACGTAGACTTACCTTGTTATCTGGGTGAGGTGGTTCATAGGGCTTGAATGCATTTTTGCATTTTTTTAGTAGGAGGCTTCAGTTGGGTGTCCTCACTCATCAGAAATGGAGAGTACCTTTCAACAGTGTCTTGTAATGTCTTCTTTGACATTACATGTTCAGTGGTGCTCCGGCTGAAAACAACAAAAAGCATTCTTAAATATATGTCATCATTAAATGTTAAACTGGTGTATTTCTAATACAGTTCTTTTAGGGATGTGCCCAAAGCCGAATACCCTATTCGGAAAGGCATGAAATGACTTAATAATGAATAGCGGATTCATCCTAATAATATAAAAATATATCAAGCATAAAAGCGGCATTGAAAAATTCACATATTCTAAATTACAACAAATTTATGAATCTTTGAAGCCAAAATTTACAAAGTGTAAACCTTATAAATGAAAATGCGCACGGTGTGATTTCAGATCAGATGTGTGCAGTCTCGACTCCGTTTGCAGTCTGGAGCTTGTAAAGTGTAATATTAACTAACATACGACATCATGTACACTTTCCACTTCTTGAAATGTCTATGTTAATGTATCACACATGATTGTCATGTATGTATTTATAGTCTAATCCTGAGGGCGATGTTAAATTCCTAGCCTGAAGTGATTTCACGTCGGAACTCGTCTAGGCGTCTCTTAAAGTTCACCACATTTATATTTACATCAGCGATTAAGGTAATTAAATGGTTAAGACTGCATTCCGAAAAAAATGTAAATGCACCATTAAAGGTTTAAATGCTCCACATAGTATTCATCTATTTGGAATATTTCTGCTCATGTGAAACAAAGAAACTAAAACTGGCGCTGTCTTTTTTTCTTCTTGTTCTTCTTTAAACTGTGCTAAATTTGAGTGTTAACTGTAATTGAGATCTGAAAAGGCGCTGGATAAATTAAAATGTTTTATGTTTATTATTATTGAACTAAATGTTTGTGTCCTATCGTAAAAATTCCTGATAGACTTAGGGGACTTTCACCTGCTTGTAGGCTATATTGGTTGGAAATTGTATTTACTGCAAAATGTGTGCTTGACATTTCACATTTTGCTTGACACCTCCTGCCTCCAGAATAATGTTGTTATACATGCACAGACAAACGAAAATTATGTTTCGGGTAGATATTAATATCAGAAATACCAGGAGAAACGTCTCTGTTGCGTACGTAAACCTCGGTTTCCAGAGACGAAAGGGAACGAGACATTGCGTACCGATGCACATGGGGAGTGCCTTCTTACATGACCTATTTGAAACCACTCTACAATAACGCCAATTGTTTAATATTGGCTATGGTGTTTGAGCCCCACCTGTTTTGGCGTGCAACTGTCTGCTACAAAAACAGGTGCACAAACACCATTTCCTCAGAATTTCTGACTGAGAACAAGGAGCGCATTGCTCGTGCCTCAAGAACTCAAATGTCTTGTTTCCTTCGTCTCAGGGAACCGAGATTACGTACGTAAGAGACATTCCCTTATGACTCCATACACTTGACATTGCGTAGCTATGCATATGGGGAACAGAATTCCATCACGCTGCACTACACAACATAACTTCGAAGAGAGGAAACATGGTGGTGCAGTCTTGTGGGACGGCAACCGACATGAGCCTTCCGGAATGAGTGATCCTCGTGTTGGCCAGTAGGAGAGCACTCATAACGAATATATGAACTAGTGTTATATAGTATGAATTAACTCCTTATGAACCCAGACAGGTAATTTATTTATAATGAAAGTGCTTGCAAATTTATGGTAAATTATAACAGCCTGAATTCAGGCGGTTGTGCAAATAATGGGAGCCCGTACATAACGGTAAATGGTCTGCACTTATATAGCGCCTTTTTAACCTTATAATCTCATTCACCCATTCACACACACACATTCACACTCCAATGACAGCAGAGCTGCCATGCAAGGCGCTAGCCTGCCATTGGGAGCAACTTGGGGTTCAGTGTCTTGCCCAAGGACACTTCGGCATGTGGAGTCATGTGGGCCGGGAATCGAACTGCCAACCCTGTGATTACTGGACAACCCGCTCTACCACCTGAGCCACAGCTGTTTTCAGTTATGTATATATTTGGCCAATTAATAGAAAGTGCTCTAAACGGAGTCCAAAGGCTCGAAGGGGGGCCCTGCGAGAGCTTTTAGGACTAAAGTTAAGTCCCAAGTCGGGACTGTAGCCGGCCTTGGTGGGTTTAATTGTCTTGGTCCTATAAGGAACTTTATGATTAAGTCATGCTTACCTATAGTGGCGTCGACTTCATGTGCATGATACGCAGATATACAGTAGTTGCCATACACTTTGACCATTGACAGGGTGAGTCCTTTAACTCTGCAAGACAATATTAAAGCAAATAGTTAAGAATACTAACCAGTCTCTACTTAAATATAGCAGGCCATCTGCTCTTCACATTGGTCTTCAAAAGTTGTTATCACTTCCTTTCATCAAAAATCAAGTGTGCTCCTCATCAGGATATGGATAATGGAAGATTATTGTTGCTTATGTCCTCAGAATAGTCCAGATACACTTGTTCACATGAGCTGTAAAGGTTTCAGTAGGATTTGATTGTAAGGAACAATGTAGACAATGGGCAAGACCTTCCTCCATTTGTCTTAACTTGTCTTTTCCTTAGATTAATATGTAACATTGACATCAAGTGTTTAAAATGTGTACTGCAGTCAAAATTCAAAATATTGGAGAGAGTTGTCTCCTCAAACGTTGTCTCGTTTTAAAGTCTCTCTGGGCTTTAATATCTTCATATTCCAAAGGTATCTCCAATTTTTATCCTTGCTCTTGTTATTTATCCTCTGGTCATTTTTTTTTTTATGTCAGGTGGAATCTGTTATCCCAGATCCAGTACATTTGCTGGCTTCCATGGCTGCAGCATGCAGTGTTGTTTGCCAGGAAACTTGTTTCAAATCTGGCAACTCGGTGGTGTCGAAACACTATTGGTGAATGGGCAGTTGGTGGGATCACACAGGCCAAAACATAAACCGAAATTCTGGCCTGGACATTTCAAAGTAGAATATACTGGCTGTAGCATTGTTATCGGAGAGGCCAGTATTTCAACTTAGCATGTTTCCTAAATCACTGATAATATATTATGATAATTTTATGCTTTAGTACAGTAAATATATTACAAATTGCTTCTTTAAACAACTTACACAAATTTAAGCTTACATTACGAAAACAAACAGTCCAATCCAGTTAAACCACGTATTTCTGCTTGAAATAAAAGACAGTTGATATATATTTGAATTACATAATTGTCTTAAAGGTAATTATTATTGTAAAATGTAATTATTAATTGACCGTTAACACACACACACACACACACACACACACACACACACACACACACACACACACACCACTTAAGGGAACAATCTGATTTTGTTCGCCTTACAAAGCAAAATCAAAACATTCTGATACTAAAACAATCAGTAATGCCATTGAACTCTGCACTCGACTTACCACAGATCTAAAGATAATTTCTATCCCCTCAACCTAACCCTATCCCTACACCTAACCCTCACAGAAACCTTTTTGAATTTTTGAATAAAAAAAAAAAACATAATTTAGTATGTTTAATTAGCCATTTCCCTCATGTGGACCGCTGGCTGGGCCCCACAGTGTAGGTGATCTCAGGTTTTACTAGAGACATTTGGTCACCATGTAGTATAAAAATGTATATGATAAATTATGATGCAAGTGTGACCAACTGGAAATTGATCTAAAAAGTCTTTGAAAATAATTAATAAAAAAAAGAAATGCACTTTATAACATTATATTGATATAATACCTTTAACTATTGTAAATCACCTAATTTTGTGTTTTTTTTTTATAGCCTTATTGACTAATTGCGAAATGATAATGTATTTAAAAAACATTTTCTTTCTATACTTATTTATCATTAATCATTTATATTTTACTTCAGATTTACATGCTATATTCTTTAAAGTGAAACCACAAAATGACCATGGATATAAGTTATTATAAATGTATATAAATAAATAAATATTCTATAATATCCTATATATTGTCCAATAAATAAAGTACAAATATTTTTTTTTTTGGTCAGTCAGGGGAGCAAATTGTCTAACCAACAAAAAAAAATAAAGAAATAAAAAAGAAATAAATGAGGCTACTTCATCGCAGTGCATTGACATAGTGTTGTTCATTTATTTGACAGAAAATAAAAATTATGTTAAAAAATTTGATATATCATGGACATATATTTTTTTCTAATGTAGTAATGTTTAAATAATGTTTCACTTATGAATAATGGTGATATCATTTTGAGAATGTTCACCAAAGACATTGAAAACAAACCATTAATTTGCAGTGAGTTAACTTTACACCAGTTTAAAAAAAATATTCACTTGAAATTACTTAGTGTGTGAAGAACCTTTTTATGGTCTAAATAACCTTTTGGCACTACAAAGATCCTTTTGTGGAATGGAAAGATCCCAAAGATGGTAAAGTTTCTTCATGGAACCATACACCCCGACAAAGAACCCTTGAAGAACCTTTATTTTTAAGAGTGTATGCTCTTTATTGAAAGATTACTTGTTATTGTATATATTATCTTATATTTCTTGTGCAATGCTGTTTTATTAAAAAGTATAGAAAATAAATTTTCTTTTAATTAATTTTCCTGTTATAATTGTAGGTACGGCTGCGCATCATTGAGGGAAGACAGCTCCCTGGTGTCAACATAAAACCTGTTGTCAAGGTTACAATTGGAGGCCAGACAAAGAGAACCCGCATCAAAAAGGGCAATAATCCATATTTTGATGAGGTGACTGTTCATGGGAGGCTTTTGTACCATTGTCTCAAGGAGCATAAGAATATTTGGCAACACTTTACACAAGGTTACATTTGTTAACATCAGATAACACAATAGTTAACAATCTAATAATGTAAAAATCATTTTACAGAATTTAATAATCTCAGTTTATGTTAGTTTCAATACATTTACAAAACATGTACATCTTCATTTTGATAAATTAACATTAACCAAGATTAATGTATGCTGTAATTCTTTTTTCATTGTTAGTTCATGAAACCTTAAAATTATAGTTCACCCAAAAATGTAAATTCTTTCATCATTTACTCCATCCCAGATGTGTATGACTTTTGTTCTTACGCTGAACACAAATTAAGATTCTTAGAAGAAAATCTCAGCTCTGTAGGTTCATACGTAATGCAAGTCAACTGTGTCTAAAACGTTGATGCTCAAAAAAGCAAATTAAGGCAGACTCCAGTGGTTAAATCCATATCGTTAGAAGGGATACGATATGTGTGGAAGTGTTGGTGAGAAACAGATCAATATTTCTGTTTTTTTTTTGTTTTGTTTTTACTATAAATCTCCACTTTCAAACAGCCCTCTGAAGCCGCTCTTCTCTCCTAAGAGTTATTCTTCTTTTGTTTTTGGGAATTCACATTCTTCATGCATATCACCTCCTACTGGGCAGGGAGGAGAATTTATAGGAAAAAAAAAGACTTAAATATTGATCTGTTTCTCACCCACACTTCCACACTTATCATATTGCTTCTGATGACATGGATTTAACCACTGGAGTCGTATGGATTACTTTTATGCTGCCTTAATATGCTTGTTGAAGCTTCAAAGTTTTGGACCCTGTTTAACTGCATTGTATGGACCTACAGAGCTGAGATATTCTTTTAAAAATAATTGTTTGTGTTCAGCAGAAGAAAGAAAGCCATAAACATCTGGGATAACATGAGGGTGAGTAAATAATGAGAGAATTTAACTTTTTGGGAGAACCATCCCTTTTACTAATGCTTACCAAAAGATAATTCCGTAAAATGGTGCTGAATATTTCAACTGCAACTGCTCAATAAATATGTTTCAACATAAATTTTTTTTGTTTGTTATTATCCTCACATGAACACATTTAATTTTAATAATAAATACATTTCTGTCTTTACCTCAGACTCTCTTTCTGAACTTCTTTGAGACACCCTCAGATCTTTTTGATGAACCGATCTTTATAACTGTAAGTTTTATTATTATCATCATTAGTAATGTTGTTGTTGATCTTTAATCCAGTCATAATGTATTTAATAATGCTGAAGTTATCTAGCCTTTGTCCATTCTAAGGTATCTGACTCCAAGTCACAACGCAAATATTCCGTTATTGGAGAATTCAAGGTAGATTTGCTCCCTCTTTCCTTATATTTCTTCCCTCTCTCTTTCTATATGCTAATCACGTTCATCATTTGGGTGGTTTCTTCTCATTTCCAATGATTTCCAGGATTTCTTTGTTTTTGTTTTCTTTTGGTTTTTACCCTTTTCAAGACACAAGTCTATATGATTTCATACTTTGCTAATAATAGTGCTGAATTTGTGTCTTTGTTTTCTCTCTCAGCTAGATGTTGGCATGGTGTATAATGAACACCGTAAGTACTTCGTAGTCATAATGTGATGTTGAAAGCCATTTTTTAAATACAGAAAAAGAGTACATTTTGGAACTCAAATAAGCCTCTACAAATAAGCCTCTACAAGTTTTATCATGCAATTATTAACATAATTGTTGTTTTCTATTCCTCTGAACAGGGCATGCCATTCTCAGGAAATGGTTGTTGCTGGCAGATACCAATGATCTGTCTGCAGGGGCCAGAGGTTATTTGAAGGTCAGCATGTTTGTGCTGGCAGCGGGTGATGAGCTTCCGGTGAGTTAGATATAGATTAATAACGTAGGTTATGATTCCACTGTTTCATTTTGAGCTAACAATTCTAGCACTGATTCAAGAGCATGTGATTAGTCCTGTAGCTACTTTTTAAACTTCAGTGGGACATTTCCTTAATTATCTTTCTTTTGTGCTTTGTATGTGTGTTAGATGGATAAGAAAGAAGGACAAGAAGAAAAGGAAGACATTGAGGGGAACCTGTTGAGACCAGCAGGTCTTACCCTGAGAGGAGCCACCTTTGCTCTCAGAATTTACAGGGCAGAAGACCTGCCTCAGAGTGAGTATAGCAATGGCCTCTGTTTGAATCAGGGTCAGAAATTAACGGGGGCTTGGCGAAATTTAAAATGTAGGAGCAAAACATGCCTCCATTATGAATTCCCATCTATTTTTATAATAGTTTATTCTTAGCCAAGTAATTTTTATTTGTATAGTGCCTTTCACTTCACACATCGTTTCAAAGCAGCTTTACAGAAGATCAGACATTAACAGACGATAAAACTGTAATGTCTATAAACTCTTAAGAGTCATCATTGTGTAGTTTGATAAAATAAGATACTGAATTGTGTTTAAATATAAGTAATTCAATAATAATTGCATTTATAACCCCAGTGAGCAAGCCGAAGGCGACTGTGGCAAGGAACACAAAACTCCATAAGATGTTGGTTGATGGGAGAAAAATAACCTTGGGAGAAACCAGACTCACTGTGGGGGCCAGTTCCCTTCTGACTAACATCATGAATATAATGCCAATATTACTTATGTATAGTTAAAATCATGGTTTCAAATTATTAAACTAAGTGTTAAGGGTCAGTGTTTAAACATCGATTTTGTATGAACTGTAAGATTGACCAATATCTTTGAAGTTCATCCTGGATTAAATGCAGAAGTTCACATAGATGCAATTGTCCTTGTTAGTTAGCTGATGAAGGGTTTTGTTGGCAATTGATAGTCTATGTATTCCATTTCAAGATTGAAGTCCATCATTAGACTGAGGTGATGCAGGCAGAGATCAGTGAGGTGCATCGCAGTTCAACCTGGCCGGTAAATTCGGTGAGGTCTATCCTAAGTCCAAGGTTCAGGCAATGGCATATGAAGAATCCCATGTCTTATGGTTAGAGTTGGCATCAATTCATCCTCTGAAGTCCATCGTAATAGACTGAAGTGATGTTTGGCTGGTACCAGCTGCTAATAGTTATCATCACACAGTGACACGTAGCAGTTGAGTCCAACATGAATCAGGAATAGAGCTGGATCCTGCCGGTTCTGGTGACCTCAGGATAGGAGTCCAGAGGTTGAGACAGGGAAAAAAATAAAATTATATTAGCATAAATACCATTCAATTTATTGCAGAGTTATAGATCATGATCAATGTTTCTGGTTCTGGCAGACCTAACTAAAGCAGCCTAATTGTGAGTTGGAGGATAAATTAGGTGTATTCCTGGCTACATCGATGAGTCTTTATTCTAGACTTAAAATGAGGGAGTGTGTCTGCATCTCGAACAGTGTTAGGGAGACTATTATATAGTTTAGGAGCCAAATATGAAAAGGATCTACCTCCTTTTGTGGATTTTGAAATTCAAGGAACTATTAACAGGCCAGAATTTTGTGATCGTAATGAAAGTGATGGAATATAGAATGGTAGAAGGTCACTTAAGACTGAGAGCCATTCAAAGCTTGTATGTAGTTACAGATTTTAATATGAAATGAAATGTAGGTAGCCTGTGTTCATGATAAAATAGGCTAATATGATCATATTTCTGATTCTCATCAGCACTCTGGCTGCTGCATTTGAACCAATTGAAGTTTATTTATATTTAGGCGACGGTGCAGCAGTTAGCACTGTCCCACAGCAAGAAGGTCGGGTTCAACCCTGGTTCCCCACCTTGTGGAGTTGCATGTTCTCCCGTTCGTGGGTTCTCCGGTACTGCCTCCCACCATCAAAGACATGCAGGCTAGGTAATTAATGTCTCCAAAAAAATTGCGTGGATGTGGAGGTGAGTGAGTGTAGTCTGTCTATGTATGGCTCTCATGGACTAGCACTGTCCAGGTGTCCCGCTGCCAATGTTAGCTGGGATAGCTCCCGCCCCTGTACACAGGATAAGCGGTTGACGATGGATGGATGGATGGATGGATGGATGAAGTTTATTTATTGATCTTGCTGGACATCCTCCCAGTATTGCATTACAATAATCTAGTCTTGACGTCATGGCATAGTCTTTCGGCATCAGCAACAGAGATCATATGTCGTAATTTAGCAATATTTCTGAGGTGGAAGAATGCTGTTCTACAAACATTGGTAATATGATTTTCAAAGGACAGATTGGTATCAAATATAACACCCAAGTTATTCGCTGTTGAAGATGATGTAACAGTACATCCATCGAGAGTCATATTATATTTTAGCGGCTTATTTTTAGTAATTTCTACTAGTAGTCCAATAATTATTATCTCTGTTTTGTCGAAATTGAGCAGAAGGACATTTCTGGCCATCCAATCTTTTATTTCATTGATACACTCTGCTAATTTTGAGAATTGTGAAATCTCATCAGGTTTTGAAGAAATATAAAGTTGGGTATCATCGGCATAACAGTGGAAACTTATTCCACGATTCCTGATAATATCTCCCAGGGGAAGCATATACAAGGAGAAAAGCAGAGGCCCCAAAACTGATCCCTGTGGCACTCCATACTTGACTTTTGTTTGGTTTGACAGTTCCTCATTTACATAGACATAGTGGTAGCAGTCTGCTAATTAGGACATAAACCATGCTAATGCAACTCCACAAATGCCAACATAATTCTCTAGGCTATTCAAGAGAATGTCGTGATCTGTCGTGCCGAATGCAGCACTAAGATCTAAAAGCACTAGAAGTGAAATGCAACAGCGATCAGTTGATAAGAGCAAGTCATTTGTAACTCTGACATGTGTAGTCTCTGTACTGAGAGGAGGCCAACATCTTGACTGAAATTGTTTATATATTTCTCTGTAGAAATGAACTTATTTGGGAGGATACTACATTTTCTGATAGTTTCGACATAAATGGGAGATTTGAAATCGGTCTATAATTAGTCAGTTCTCCAGGATCAAGTTGTGGCATCTAATAAGCAGTTTGATAACAACCATTTTACATTTTTTATGTTTCGCTAAGTTTTGTTAGCTCTTCATAACCTATGAAGTTGCATGTGAGGAAAATTATGAGGTGCTATGGCAGATGATTGAATAATTCCAATTTTATTCTGATTATTTAATTTCATATATTTTATCAGTAAAGTAATTCTTGAAATCATAAATCTTGTGCTGCTGTTGAGGCTTTATTCCTAAACAATTTAGCCAAAGTAATGAATAAACACCTAGCATTGTTGTGAGTATTTTCTATGAGTTTACTCAAATATGCTGACCTGGCAGCTTTTAGTGCCTATCCCTTTTTTCTGACCCTGGTGTGAATGTGTGTGTATATGCGTGTTTCTTTATTTTTGCAACTGATATTCCTTCATCATCTTTGTACAGTGGATGATGCTGTAATGGATGGCATGAAACAGTTCCTTGGTTTCGAGACCAACAGAAAGAACCTTGTGGATCCTTTGGTGGAGGTCAACTTTGCAGGGAAAACGGTACATGGAAGGTCATCATTAGATTCTGGATTTATTGGCTACTCAAGTGGTATTTAAATAATATTTATATCTCTAGATCTGTAGCAGGATTCTGGAGAAAAACCCCAACCCTCAGTGGAACCAGAGCCTCACTCTGCCCATCAGGGTAAAGATACCAATTCCACGGAGCAATCTGTCACGCAAATCATTCCTAATATCAATTAACAGTATATTTTTCTCTCCAGTTCCCATCCATGTGTGAAAAGATGAGGATACGCGTTTTAGATTGGTGAGTTACAGTTCAGTTTCATTTATTAATTTGCCATTATCTATGGTAAGTAGTTTCATCTTTGTAAATCAGTGTCTCTCTCTGATAAACAGTACTGTCACTGTAAATATGAATTTATCTATTTTTGAGGAAACTGTTTGTGCTATTTTACATGCATTTACATTCTCTCAGGGATCGCGCTAGCCACAATGATGTCATTGGCACTACTCACTTATGCATGTCCAAAATCTCAGCCCCTGGGGGGAACATTGAAGGTATGCTCTAACTTGTGCTTTTACTATCTGTGTTGAAATCCTGTTGTTACCTTGTAGTGGCCAATCAGGGGTTGTGGCCTAGAGGACTCAATGTCTTTACAGTTTTTGTTCTGTTTGTCCTAACCACTTTTTGTTTTGTTCTTCAGCTACGATGGTATGTTGGTTCAGCAAAGTGTCTTGGTGTTGGGTTGTATGTGACAAATCTGTTAAACTGACAAGCATTTCACCGGTTTCAATAATAAAAGCTAAAGCGAAGGCAAAAGACTACTTACAGTTGTTTACGTACTGATTTTATTCCTTGTTTTCAACCACTTCATCTTATCATTATGTCATCAATGAATTTGCTGTGAGATGACTCTTGGGTAATGTGGTGTGTTGTTGGTTGCTGTGTTATCGTTTGAATTAGAGACAGAAAAGAC
This sequence comes from Xyrauchen texanus, assembly GCF_025860055.1. Classification (NCBI taxonomy): domain Eukaryota; kingdom Metazoa; phylum Chordata; class Actinopteri; order Cypriniformes; family Catostomidae; genus Xyrauchen; species Xyrauchen texanus. Next base: position 22,895,735 of record NC_068276.1, on the reverse strand, counting down.
ACTAACTTCTAACTACCATTTCATTGCTAACTTTAACATCCAAGCCTTTTTCAAGAGATTTCATTTGAAGTGTAGCTTTGTTGATAGTAATGTGGTTTCGTAGCATTTGAAGGAAAAACATAGTTGATTTGTTTTATGGTAGCTAACACTGATTGTGGATTTCTGGGCTGCATTTTTGGTGTGCACAACCAGCTCTATGCCTTGCGCAGACATGCGTCTTACTAAAGTTATGTGCATGAGGCAGGTGTACAATACAGCATTAGTTGCACTGCCTGCATCATTTATCTCCTTTATACATTTCATTGTGTCTCAAAGCCTTTATTTCGCTATGCACTCAGATGAGTTCCCTTCCAGGATCTCCAATAGCACCAGTATGCCAGCCTCTCTCTGTCTCTCAAATCTGTGTTCTGCACTTCCTGTACAGTAGATCACTCCTAAGCTTCAAATTTGGGCTTATGGTGGGCTTGTAGTGCTTGTTAGATGTGATAATTGCAGTGTGTAAGTAGCCTATAGCTTTTATTCCGCTGGTCTTCAGATATGACAATTTCCATGACTGAATGGTGTAATGATTTGTCACAGAATCTACATCATCAAGCAACATGGATATTTGTTTATATTTACATTAATATAATTTTGTATTAACTGTATATGTTTACTGATACAGATAGAAAGATGGATTGCAGTGTGTCTAATTCTTGCCTTCTTCCATTTTATGTCAATAAGTGGATGATAATATAGGCTTCCTGCCCACCTTTGGCCCATGCTTCGTTAATATGTATGGGAGCCCGCGAGAGTTCTCTGCCTTTTCAGATCCACATGAGGCCCTAAACTTTGGAAAGGTGAGATTCACTACATAGAAACAAAAAACACTATGCTACAAAACATAATTGTATGGCAATACAATGTACACTGCATAAAAACACAATGTGCAGTATTTGATATTTTGTCTATACTTCGAGTTGATTACAAACTCTAAGGGAAAGTTCACCCAAACCTTTTAATTCATTATCAACTCACCCTCATGTTGTTCCAAACCTGTATGACTTTATGTCTTCTGTGGACCACACAAGGAGATGTTGAGCAGTATGTCACATTAGCTGGTCTTTCCAGTGATTTCCAGTTGTAACCTTCATTAACATAATCTCCGGCCAGTAGGTAAAATATGGAGCACAAATTAGCATCTGCCAGTGGGAGGTAGTTTCACATCACTTGACCATCTGGATTCCCTGCTGAGTTAATGGGTACAGCAATGGGAAAAATGGATCCAACATGACTGAAAAAATAATTCTGTCGCTGGGATGGGCTCTTGTGTTCTCTTCAAGTTACCAATGAGCTTCTTCTTTTACTGAAGAACTGACAAGACATCAAGCTGATCTGACCATTTTCATTGCACTCAGCTGCTTATCATCACAAATAATGAATGTAACCCATAGTGATACTGTCATCGAGCATTTTCCACACTAAATGAAATCAGAAATCAGAAAATGGATGCACAACATTCTGTTTTATTGAAAGTAATTTCTCACTGAAAGTTGCATGGAAAAACACATTCTATGGCAAGACTTGAGGGGATAAAAACAAAATCACACCTTTCACGAGGTAAAATTACCCCATGAATCGCATCGCAAATCACTCTATTGTAATTTTTATGCTCATGCAGTACTCCATTTATTATTTTGGTGAGCTCCATGTGACAAGAAATCAGAGAGAGAGAGAGTTGCTGTGAGTTTGTATGTCTGTCACCCCTCCATTATTCTTAACCGGCAAGCGTGTCATACCTCTGACTGAAGAGAGCCAGATTTCAGCAAAACTTTCTTCATATGTGACATCTTCAGCCAAAATCTAATTGTTTCGAGTCTGCTAGTGTGATGACGGCTCCCATCTCTCTCTCTTTCTCCTTAGTTCCTCCCCACCCCTCCTTCTTAACCAATCTCAGACATCCAAACAGTTATGTACAGGTAAACCTTAGCTTCATATCAAAGTTTTCGATAGTTTTTTCATTGCAACATCAAATAACCATGTATATTCCTTTTACACATAATATACATAAAATAAAATATATAAAATAAATAAACAAATAAACAATCAATTAAGTTTACACTATAACATTTGAACAGGTCTACACTAATATTTTAGCAGGACTACAATTGTATATTTTCCCCTCACAATTAAAGTGAATGATGACATGGGCTGTCGTTCTGCCTAACATCTCCTTTTGTGTTTCACGGAGGACAAAAAACAAAGTCTTACAGGTTTGGAACAACATAAGGGAGAGTCAAACAAAATGAACAAAATGATGACAACCTTTTTCCTTTTTGAGTAGACTAATCGTTACATTCCTACCTATTTCAGAAGAGTATCAAAGCGATGCTAGGTGAGGGGCCTGGGTAGCTCATTGAGTAAAGACACTGACTACCACCCCTGGAGTCATGAGTTCAAATCCAGGGCATTCTGAGTGACTCCAGCTAGATCTCCTAAGCAACCAAATTGGCCCGGTTGCTAGGGAGTGTAGAGTCACATGGGGTAACTTCCTTGTGGTTGCTGTTTAGGGCAGTAGTGGCTCAGCAGTTAAAGCTCTGGGTTACTGACCAGAAGGTCAGGGGTTCAAGCCCCAAGACACCACTGTTGGGCCCTTGAGCAAGGCCCTTGAACCTATCTGCTCCAGGGGCACTGTATCATGGCTGATTCTGCACTCTGACCCCAGCTTAGCTGGGATATGTGAAAAATAAATAATTTCACCATGTATATGCAGAAATGTATGTATAATGTGTGACAATTGATACATTTTTTTTTTATGTGGTTCACTCTCGGTGGTGCACATGGTGAGTTGTGCATGGATGCCGTGGAGAATAGCGTGAAGTCTCCACACGTGCGATGTCTCCGCGGTAACACGTTCAACAAGCCACATGCTAAGATGTGTGGATTGATGGTCTCAGATGCGGAGGCAACTGAGATTTGTCCTCCGCCACCAAGATTTAGGGGAGTCACTACACCAACACGAGAACTTAGAGTGCTTTGGCAATTGGGCATTCCAAACTGGGGAGCAAAAAATAAAATGGTGCTGGTTGTGTGTGTTTTTTGATACAGGGAGAGGGTGTGGCTTATCGAGGGCGGGTGCTGTTGGAGCTCATTACGAAGCTGTCAGATCATGTGGAACAAAAAGTTGAAGACATTCACACTGATGACCTGCTGGTAGTGGAGGTGAGAAATCACATTTAATGCTACTGTGTGAAGACTGGTTCCAGCCTCAGACATGTGATCGTGTGACATGGGATGCATCATTCAATGAAACTGAATGTTCTTTCTGTTGTGTTTTGTCTTATAGAAATTTATGCGGAAGAGGAAATACTCTCTGTTTGCTGCCTTCTATTCCGCCACTCTTCTTCAGGATGTGGATGATGCAGTTCAGTTTGAAGTCAGTATTGGGAACTATGGAAACATGTTTGACAACACCTGTCTGCCTCTGGCCTCCACCACTCAGTTTAGCAGGGCTGTGTTTGATGGTGAGAAACCACCCCATGGCTCATACCTGAAGATATTTTTACAGAATGACAAATCTTTACAAATTCTGTACTGTGCTGTACTTTATTTGCCGTATCACTTTCTTTCCTCAATGGAACTCAAATGGAATAATTATAAAGAATGTTCACGCAGTAATTTACACTATAATTTTGAAATTAATAGATTTTTTAATCAATAAACTGACGTTGGCCAACAACATTTCTTTTTATATATTATCATTGGCCAGTATCTCATCAAGCTATGATTCTCAAGTGTTTAAAATCAGTTCCACTGTTTGCCAATATAGGCTGCCATTATTACTACCTGCCATGGGGAAATGTGAAACCTGTGGTGGTCTTGTCTTCAGAGTGGGAAGATATTGGTCCTCGCATAGAGGCTCTAAACATGCTGCTTAGCATAGTCGACCGGCTGGTGAGGAATTTTAATACATGCAAAGTAGCTATAAACTCTCTCTTTGAAAGAAAAATAGCTTCAGTAAACTTTTTTAAAACTCATCAATATATTATTATATTTATTATATTATTAAGAACTAGTTATAATTATATTTTCCTATTATATAAGTTATAATTTTATCACTTAAAATTTTGCTGTTCAAATTAGGAATCAAACCTGGAGAAGGTACAACTCGAGCTAAAAGCAAGAAGTGACCAACAGGAAGTGGAGCAGAGAGTTATCCAGCTGCTTGATGATGTCATAGCCGACTGCAGGTTGAAATATGCTCAGTTGTTTTGTGAAGGTATATCACAGACTATGACAGACTGATATGATTTCATTTATGTATGTGTGTGTATGTACTGTAGTGAGGAGCTCCCTGTGGTGGATAAATGGCCCTGTGTGACTCCGTTGGATAAAGCTCTGAGGAATCTACGCAAGATTAATATGGAGCAGATCATGCAGGCCGCAACGGCACTCAAGCATGGCCCAGAGACTGAGCTGAGTGCAGTGCTGGAGCAGGCTGACGACTGGGTCATAAGACTACGCCACCTTGCTGAGGAGGTAAAAGAGATACGTCAAAATGCTTTGACACATTTAGTCTGTGCAGGCGACACAAGTTTGAGACTGTATATCTTTAGCTCTTATGTGTTTGATACCATTTCTAAGTCTTCTCATTTATGTTTTCTCTATAACTATTTCAACGGTTAAAAAGTCATAAAGGAAATAAAAATAAAGAACATTATTTCATTTGTTTAAAGAGTTTCCGCAATATTGTTTTTTCTTTCTGCCTTTCTTTCTTTTGTTCTCTTTTTTCTGTCTTTCATAAAAAAAAATTCTGTCTTTCATTTGTTTTTCTTTTATTCGTTTGTTTGTTTGTTCTGTCTTCCTTTCATTTGTTTGTTTTTTCTTTCTTTTTGTCTTTCTTTCTTGTTTGTTCGCTTTTTCTGTCATTCTTTCGTTTGTTTGTTTTACTGTCTTTTGTTTGTTTATTTTTTCTTTCTTTTCTTTTTGTTCTCTTTTTCTGTCTTTCATTTGTTTTTCTTTCATTTGTTCTTTCTTTCTTTTTTCGTACATTCTTTCTTTCGTACATTTTTTTCTTTCTTTCCTTCAATTGTATGTTCTTTTTGTTTGTATCTTTCTTTCTTTCTTTCCTTCAATTGTATTTTCTTTTTTACTTTGTTTGTTTTTTCTCTCAATTGTACATTCTTTTTTGTTTGTTTCTTTTTTGTTTTTTGTATTCCTTTCATTTTTTCTTTCTTTCATTAATTTGTTCGTTTTTTTCTTTCATTTGTTCTTTCTTTCTTTTTGTCTTTCTGTCTTTCTTTCTTGTTTGTTCGCTTTTTCTGTAATTCTTTTGTTTTTTCTTTAATTTGATCTTTCTTTCTTTTTTCGTACATTCTTTCTTTCATGCATTTTTTTCTTTCATTCTTTCAATTGTACGTTCTTTTTTTGTTGGTTTGTTTGTTTGTTTGTTTGTTTGTTTCTTTCTTTCTTTCTTTCTTTCTTTCTTTCTTTCTTTCTTTCTTTCTTTCTTTCTTTCTTCAGCCCCAGAACAGCCTTCCAGATATAATAGTCTGGATGCTACAGGGGGACAGGAGAGTGGCCTACCACAGAATCCCAGCACACCAGGTTCTTTTCTCCCAGGGTTACTGCGGCAAGCATTGTTGCCAACTTCAGACGGTTTTCCTGAAGGTAAACACACTATTTGGAGGCAAAGCATAATGCCAGATGGAACTTTATTAAAATGGGTATTAATAAATACTCTCTCTATCTCTGTTTGTAATGTTGTATTTAGTATCCACAGGAAGATGGGAGAGACAGTAAGATCCCAGCTCAGCTCAGGGTAAAGATGTGGTTTGGACTGACTGCGGATGTCAAATTCTTCAACCAGTTTGCTGAGGGAAAACTATCTGTATTTGCAGAAATGGTGAGTGGGCAGTTTAATCACACAATTTTAAACATCCAGTTAAGTTTTTATTAAAATGTAATTTAATTTTCAATGAATTAATCGTAAATAATTGCAGGTTTTTGAGGTAAAAAGTAGCTTAAGTAGTTTATTTTTTTTTAGCTGCTGAGCGATTGTGAGTTATTATAATCCACAGTATGAGAACCAGACTAAATTGGCCCTTGTGGGAAACTGGGGTACGACTGGTCTGACATACCCCAAGTTCAGTGACGTGACTGGCAGGGTTAAACTGCCAAAGGAGAGCTTTAAACCCTCTCCAGGATGGAGCTGGGCAGGAGACTGGTACATCAGCCCAGAGAAAACGTAAATATAATCTCTTTTATTATTTCTTTTGGGTGTACTGTATAGATTTCAGAGTCAGCATAACACTTTTGGCTTGTAATTTTTACTCACATGATGCACAGATTGCTGTATGATTCTGATGCTGGTCATACAAGCTTTCTGGAGGAAGTCTTTGAAAATCAGATGCGGTTGCCAGGAGGACAGTGGATTGGCATGCCAGAGGGGTACACAGATGTGGTCAGTGTTCATGCTACAACACAACTGCCTTGGTTTTGGGCCACTGAAATACATTACATATATATATATATATATATATATATATATATATATATATAAAAGCCTTTTAAGGTGCAGTTAAATTTTGTTTTGGATGTAGAGTGGAGTAGCTTACAATGGCAAACTATTTTGTTCTTTATGAATCCACTTGGGGGCAGAATGGAGAAAAGGCAGTGCCTAAAGATGAGATTGAGTGTCCCCCTGGCTGGGTTTGGGAGGATATTGAGTGGAGCGAGGATCTAAAGCGTGCAGTTGATGATCATGGTATGTGTGTATGTGATGTCTGGTCTTTATTATTTTGAATAGAGAGGTGATTTACAAAAGCAGGGTGTCTCCACAATAAGTCAGCTTCATAAAACATTATTTTGATCCTCACTTGTATGTATCTTACCTTTAGGATGGGAATATGGCATAACCCTCCCCCCCGACCGCCGGCCAAAATCTTGGGTTCCATCCGAGAAGATGTACCACACCAACCGCCGCAGACGCTGGATTCGACTTCGCCGTAGAGATATGCAGAAAATGGAAGCGCTCAGAAAAGTACTTCATTATATTACATCAGTAATTAGCAAAGTTTTTGTTTTCAATTAAAGAAACTGCAAAGTCTTTGGCACACGTTGTATTGGGAGCAGGTTATAAAAAAGAGGACTCTTGGCTCAAGGCTCAGTTTGTTCCCTTCGAATTCGGGGGGGATTCTGGTGAAGCTTAGGGTGGTGTGACATAGAGAGCTCTGTGTAGTTTCAGGAGGTCTTCCCTTGTCCCTGAACGCATCTGCTGAGAGGCAGGCAGAGGATGTGAGGACACCTAATTAATCATGACATCTGAGAACAATCTAAAATCAATCCCACACCTCTAATCCACTTGGCAAGAAAACCCAGGTCCAACTGGAGAGGCTCACCACAAATATGCTTAATGTTCATCATCTGTGTGCAAGTGTGTATATGGGTATGTGTGTGTCTGTGTGACAGAGAGAAAAAGAGAGAGAGATAAAGAGTTTCAATCGGTGAATGCCCGGCTGGGAAAAAATCAAACAAACAATAAAACAGCTAAAATCAGTCTAAATTAGTCTTAGCTGGTTTAAACTGGTCTCCCAGCTTGGCCAAGCTAGTGCTGTTAGCTGATTCCATGCCCCAGGTTCTTCTTCGTTCTTTGTTCAGAGGTAAAAAGAAGTTCAAAACAGCTGAGCAACAACATACTGTCAACGAACATTCAGACTCCAGCCATGCTGCTGGGGGAGGCGTTTAGAGGAGCATTTAAATATGAGGAAGCACTAAATTACATGTAAAACCTTAACTAATGTGACATTAAACTGTGTTACAATGATTTCATGCCTCATTCTTTGAGTAGAACTCACGAGATCAGTAAAATATGCTGTTTTTTCAACAGTGATGATTTAACGTAATCTACTGTACAGGCAGTAGATGATGTGTAATTTGTATTGATTACAATATGAATTCATGACACTAATGCGCTAACAGGCTATACACGGCTATACACAGCTTTGATTTGTGCCAGTTACACTCTGTTATTGTAATTTATGATGACAAAGATACTAACGCAAAGATGGGTGTATAAAAATGAGTGTAAACAGGCAGAATACAGACAAAAGGATGATTATAGACATGTCCTAGTTTGGGCAGATGTGTGAATGCTTTCGGCTGCAGATGGCACATGAGTGAAGTTGCATATAAAACAAAAGAGTGAATGGTCACTTAAGAAAATTTTAGTAGATTTGATTCCTTTCGTAGACTATTTAAACAAAAAATTATTTTTGTAATATGTCTCTATGTGTACAATCGTACAGATTTAGATACATTTGCACCGGCTCACTAATTACTCTGTACACCAGTGTTTTCTTGTTGACTAATCTTAACAGATTGAGCAATGTAACTGGAATTAGCTGTTGCCGATGACATGGACCAGTGGCAGTGAGAAGGTGTTTAGCAGCCAGTATTTGCATTTTAGACTCTTCCAAATAGACAGCAAAGAAGTGTGTATGTGTTGGTTCTCTTTGAGAAACAAATTAATAGGCAGTATGAGTCTAAGAGAGAGTGCTACAAGGAGGGTTATGGTTTGGGTACAAAAGCAGGTTTATATTCTATTCCATTATTTACTTATTTCCACGTAGAGTGACCTCAAAAGGTATTTGGCCACATTTAAACATTTTTATATATATATATATATATATATATATATATATATATACGTATGTATGTCATTAGATAACAAAATATCAAACCAGGTGGCATCTGCAAACAAGTTTCATTTTGCGTTTCAACTTCACTTTTCTTATCTCAGCATATTTGCTATTAAAATTTGCCAGCTGGTCACAAGTTAATTTCCATTGAATGTCAGAAACTCTTGTAGTTCTCAATGGACTACTATGGACACTTCTTGTCTTCATTGTGTCTCTTATTTAAAACCTAATTTTTGTGATATGTATTCTTGAAAAGTGTTCTTTCTTTCAAAGAAAGTCCTGTTTGATATTTTGCTATCTAATCCAATGGCATTCATACATGTTTAAGAGTAGTTTAAGTGTCATTTATGTATACATAAGTAAATTATGTAATACTTACACAGGGGCCACTGTAAGAAACATTACTTGAATTATCCTCATGGTGGCACTCTTTAAACAGATTTAGAGACATGTCTGTCAACGTGTACCTCTCAAATGATCTATTCTGTTAAATAACTTTAATTCCTCAGTAAACTGTTCCTCACTTATCAAGAACCTCATGTTTTACATTTGTCATGTTATCACTGCTAATTTGACCTGTTGCTAGGACCATACCTGTACATGAGAAAATGTTAACCATTTACTACTATAACCAAAATGAATAATGTTAACTTTTGTTGTTTCTGTGAATTTGTGCCCATCCACCAACAGCAGCGTCCAGATGAGTCTGAGCGCGAGGGCTGGGAATATGCCTCATTATTTGGCTGGAAGTTTCATCTTAAGCAGAGGAAGACTGACTCCTTCCGTCGTCGACGCTGGAGATGTCGCATGGAGCCATTGGAAAAGACGGGGCCAGCGGCCATCTTTGCCTTGGAGTGTTCACTGGTAATGAAGGATGACTATTTGAAAAATGTGGGGCTGGAATTAGGGGTGAGTCTTGGAGAGAGAAAGATTAAAAAGAAATGGAAGGAAAGAAAAGTGGTCAGAGCGAGAACAAAACAAGGGTGAGATGCAATTTAAAGGCAAAGGCGAGAATGGGTGTGGAGGGAGCTTGGACAAATCAGAGGTGTAGAGCGAGACTGGGCAGGCAAAGTGGAACCAGCCTGGTAAAATAAGGGCATCATGGGAGATTATTTACTGGGAACCTGAAATGGAACAGTGAGTGTGAAAGGGGGAATATGTACAAAGGCCAGTTAGTATGCTTATTCTTTTACTCTTGTTCTGGTCCACTGGGTGCACTGTTACAGATCTATTCCTGGCCGCTTTGGCATGATTGTCATGTGGGCTTGTCTGGGTTGAGAATTGAGATTTGACTAGGGTCTGGAACTGATCTGTGGTGCGTATGAAAGGTCCATTACCTTCCAAAATTGAAGGTACCTGGGCACCTGAAAACCCTCATCCAGTGTGATTTTCTTTTTCTCTGCAGAGCAAAAAGTTTGATGGATATATTATGTGAAAATAGTGCTCTGTGCATGCAACAATGCTTTTTCTGAAAGTTTAGACAGACAGCCAGGCAGATTTTAACTATTAGTTAGCTTGTCAGATGGATAGCTAGATAAAAAGATAGATAGAAAGGTAATTAGATAGATATATCTGTTGCTCCCTATATGGCCATTCTATGCCTGTATTTAGTTGTCCACTACAAATAATGTAATTGTAATTCTTTTTTTATGAAATGGTGTTTAAACTTAGTAATGTACACTGGCAACCTACATTAACAGTATATATAGCTTCCCTCATTCCTGCTGATTTCTACTGTTTCTGTGGCTTCTTTGGTAGAGCACTGGCAAAGCCAAGGTCTTTGGTTCAATTTTCAGGGAACACACAGAGTTGTAAAATGTATACGTTGAATGTCTGTTAAAATGTATACGTTGAATTTACCCCAGCCCACAGGCATAACCGGCTGGGTCGGCACCTGCAGATGTTGGGCACAGACTGCTGGTTATGTGCTGGTTTACGGCTGGTCAGATGAGTTCTTGCAGAGGAATTGCTCTGCCTGAAACCCAAAACTACACTTCAGGGAAAGCTTTATCTAGAACCATCAAAAATATTAGAAGGGGAAATTTCAGAAAATTTTGGCAATGTCAATGTGACAGGGCGGAGGGCGGGGCCGGGTCGTGATTCTACACACCAGGTCCCTTATCAGGCTAATCAAGCCTCCGAGAGGGATAAAGGCAGACTGCAGACAGTGGTGCAACAGAGAGAGAGTATAAATAATACAATATAAATAATATTTAATAAACAAAAAGACACAAACACACACACATGACGGACAGCTTTCCGTAAATGCTGTCTCTCTGTGTGTAGAATCACGACCCGGCCCCGCCCTCTGCCCTGTCACAGTCAATAACAATTCAGTAACCACAGACAAGATACATAAATATACAGTATTAATATATATATATATATATATATATATATATATATATATATATATATATATATATATACACATACACAATTGGCCAAAAGCTTTGAAATACTTATTCATTGTTTATTTTATATATTATATTAATTTTTTTTTTTTTTTTTTTAGAATAATAGTAAAGTCATTAAAACTATGGAATGACATAAATGGAACTATGGGAATTATGTTGTGAATAAAACAAATCCAAAATAAATCAAAGCTGTGTTATATTTTAGCATGTTCAAAGTAGTCACCCTTTGTCTAGAATTTGCAAACATGAACTCTTGACATTTTCTCAACCAAATTCTTGAGGAATCACCCTGGGATGCTTTTTAAACCGTATTGAAGGAGTTCCTATCTATATTGGGCACTTTTTAAAACTTCTTGCTTTTAATAAAATGTTAGTTTTGTAATTAAATAAATTAATATGGTGGCACAATTATATTTTTGTCTACAAACCTAATTTCAAACGTTTAAGCATACACCTTTAGATAAAAAGATTTTTAAGATCATGAGAAACATTTCAGTCGTGTTTCAAAACTTTTGACCGCTAGTGTGTGTGTGTGTGTGTGTGTGTGTGTGTGTGTGTGTGTGTAGTGTGTATGTGTGTGTATATATATATATATGTATCTATATATATATATACACACATATACACTAGCGGTCAAAATATATACTCAGTGCATCCGGAAAGTTTTCAAAGCGCTTCACTTTTTCCACATTTTGTATGTTACAGCCTTATTCCAAAATGGATTAAATAAATTATTTTCCCCAAAATTCAACAAACAATACCCCATAATGACAATGTGAAAGAAGTTTGTTTGAAATCTTTGCAAATTTATTAAAAATAAAAAATGAAAAAAATCACATGTACATAAGTATTCACAGCCTTTGCCATGACACTCAAAATTGAGCTCAGGTGCATCCTGTTTCCACTGATCATCCTTGAGACGTTTCTACAACTTGATTGGAGTCCACCTGTGGTAAATTCAGTTGATTGGACATGATTTGGAAAGGCACACACCTGTCTATATAAGGTCCCACAGTTAACAGTGCATGTCAGAGCACAAACCGAGCCATGAAGTCCAAGGAATTGTCTGTAGACCTCTGAGACAGGATTGTATCGAGGCACAGATCTGGGGAAGGGTACAGAAACATTTCTGCAGCATTGAAGGTCCCAATGACCACAGTGGCTCCATCATCTGTAAATGGAAGAAGTTTGGAACCACCAGGACTCATCCTAGATCTGGCCACCCGGCCAAACCAAGAACCTGATGGTCACTTTGACAGAGCTCCAGTGTTTCTCTGTGGAAAGAGGAGAACCTTCCAGAAGAACAACCATCTCCGCAGCACTCCACCAATCAGGCCTGTATGGTCCAAATTCTCTGGTTTGATGAAACAAAGATTGAACTCTTTGGCCTGAATGGCAAGTGTCATGTCTGGAGGAAACCAGCCACTGCTCATCACCTGGCCAATACCATCCCTACAGTGAAGAATGGTGGTGGCATCATCATGCTGTGGGGATGTTTTTCAGCTGCAGGAACTGGGAGACTAGTCAGGATCGAGGGAAAGATGAATGCAGCAATGCACAGAGACATCCTTGATGAAAACCTGCTCCAGAGCGCTCTGGACCTCAGACTGGGGTGAAGGTTCATATTCCAACAGGACAACGACCCTAAGCACACAGCCATGATAACAAAGGAGAGGCTACGGAGTGGCCCAGCCAGAGCCCAGACTTGAACCCGATTGAACATCTCTGGAGAGATCTGAAAATGGCTGTACGCTCCCCATCCAACCTGATGGAGCTTGAGAGGTCGTGCAAAGAAGAATGGGAGAAACTGCCCAAAAATAGGTGTTCCAAGCTTGTAGCATCATACACAAAAAGACTTGAGGCTGTAATTGGTGCCAAAGGTGCTTCAACAAAGTATTGAGCAAAGACTGTGAATAATTATGTACATGTGATTTTTGTTTTTGTTTTTTATTTTTTAATAAATTTGCAAAGATTTCAAACAAACTTCTTTCACATTGTAATTATGGGGTATTGTTTGTAGAATTTTGAGGAAAATAATGAATTTAATCCATTTTGGAATAAGGCTGTAACATAACAAAATGTGGAAAAAGTGAAGCGCTGTGAATACTTTCCGGATGCACTGTATATACAGTGGGTACGGAAAGTATTCAGACCCCCTTAAATTTTTCACTCTTTGTTATATTGCAGCCATTTGCTAAAATAATTTAAGTTAATTTTTTTTCCTCATTATTGTACACACAGCACCCCATATTGACAGAAAAACACAGAATTGTTGCCATTTTTGCACATTTATTAAAAAAGAAAAACTGAAATATCACATGGTGCTAAGTATTCAGACCCTTTGCTGTGACACTCATATTTAACTCAGGTGCTGTCCATTTCTTCTGATCATCCTTGAGATGGTTCTACACCTTCAATTGAGTCCAGCTGTGTTTGATTATACTGATTGGACTTGATTAGGAAAGCCACACACCTGTCTATATAAGACCTTACAGCTCATGTCAGAGCAAATGAGAATCATGAGGTCAAAGGAACTGCCTGAAGAGCTCAGAGACAGAATTGTGGCAAGGCACAGATCTGGCCAAGGTTACAAAAAAATGTCTGCTGCCATTAAGGTTCATAAGAGCACAGTGGCCTCCATAATCCTTAAATGGAAGACGTTTGGGAAGACCAGAACCCTTCCTAGAGCTGGCCGTCCGGCCAAACTGAGCTATCGGGGAGAAGAGCCTTGGTGAGAGAGGTAAAGAAGAACCCAAAGATCACTGTGGCTGAGCTCCAGAGATGCAGTCGGGAGATGGGAGAAAGTTGTAGTAAGACAACCATCACTGCAGCCATCCACCAGCCTGGGCTTTATGGCAGAGTGGCCCGACAGAAGCCTCTCCTCAGTGCAAGACACAAGAAAGCCTGCATGGAGTTTGCTAAAAAACACCTGAAGGACTCCAAGATGGTGATAAATATGATTCTCTGGTCTGATGAGTCCAAGATAGAACTTTTTGGCCTTAATTCTAAGCGGTATGTGTGGAGAAAACCAGGCACTGCTCATCACCTGTCCAATACAGTCTCAACAGTGAAGCATGGTGGTGACAGCATCATGCTGTGGGGGTGTTTTTCAGCTGCAGGGACAGGACGACTGGTTGCAATCGAGGGAAAGCTGAATGCGGCCAAGTACAGGGATATTCTGGACAAAAACCTTCTCCAGAGTGCTCTGGACCTCAGACTGGGCCGAAGGTTCACCTTCCAACAAGACAATGACCCTAAGCACACCGCTAAAATAACGAAGGAGTGGCTTCACAACAACTCCGTGACTGTTTTTGAATGGCCCACCCAGAGCCCTGACTTAAACCCAATTGAGCATCTCTGGAGAGACCTGAAAATGGCTGTCCACCAACGTTTACCATCCAACCTGACAGAACTGGAGAGGATCTGCAAGGAGGAATGGCAGAGGATACCCAAATCCAGATGTGAAAAACTTGTTGCATCTTTCCCAAAAAGACTCATGGCTGTATTAGATCAAAAGGGTGCTTCTACTAAATACTGAACAAAGGGTCTGAATACTTAGGACCATGTGATATTTCAGTTTTTCTTTATTAATAAATGTGCAAAAATGTCAAAAATTCTGTGTTTTTCTGTCAATATGGGGTGCTGTGTGTACAATAATGAGGAAAGAAAAAAAATGAACTTAAATGATTTTAGCAAATGGCTGCAATATAACAAAGAGTGAAAAATCTAAGGGGGTCTGAATACTTTCCGTACCCACTGTATATATGTAATTTATCTTTACATTCATTTTCTTTTCCATAATTTTTCCCCAAGTAATGCAAAAGGGCACAAAATTGTGTATTTGGTTTGTCATTGTTAATTAAGCATGAAGGTTAAGATATCAGACTTCATTGTGCCTATAATAACCAAAACCAATTCAGTTGACCTAAATCACAATCCTACATTGTTGTTTTACTGTTGTTAAGGGCTGTCTGGAGGGCATGTTTTCTTTTAATTTTCCTTTTCCCCAAAACTATAAAGGGGTATTTGGTTATGTAAATAAACTGAGCCACAAATAAAATAGTAGTTTCAGCTTGGTTAGAAGACATCATCAGGCATTTTATTCAGAGAAGGTCAGGATTTTGAAATGTGTCAAGATGATATTCCAGTGTCTTGGGGTGGTGACACGTAATCGCTTCATGCCGGTGGTTTGTGGTGTGGATTCAGTTGCCTTTCCACAACTGACAGCAGAATCATCATTAACACATTCTTATTTGGTCGGAATATTGTGATATCTGATCCAAGATGAATGCTATGTCTTGTCCAAATGCCAAATGTGGGAGTCTTGTGTTTATGTATAACCAATGTAATGCATCTTTATTGGCAAAGCACATGTCTAAAAGTTTTTTTTATTTTTGTCAACAGAGCAGTGTTACTGATGAAAAAAATGATAAGTCGGTTACAACAACATTTGGTGTCAACCGCCCAACCATCTTCTGCTTCTTTGATAGTGAGTCAAACATGCTGTACTGTCACATCATTTAAAATAACAACAGATTTCAGTGATGATTCATGCTGCACTGCTGTTTGAATCTTTTGATGTACTTCAGGTGGGACCCTGTATCATTTGCGATGCTACTTGTATCAGGCCAGAGACCTACTGGCAATGGATAAGGACAGTTTCTCAGGTGAGGATGTGCCACCTTCAGTGTGAATAAATGTAGACAAATGAGTCAAACATAACTATTACAGACATTTAAAGAGTGCTATTTGAAAACAGTCAGGTTTTCCAAGGTCGGAAACGAAGAACTATAGAAAACATTGAAGCATGTTTGGCTTCTCACTTTTGGATGAAATCTGATCAAAGCTATGCATATTACAAGGAAATAAATTACCTAGTCATCCATTGTGTAAAGCAGCTGTCTTTGTTTTGGCAAAATACTTTTCTCAACTATACCAGTCTCACTCTATGGCCTTTCAACCCTTGACATGGATTCTGAGTAGCATACCCATCTGAACACTTGCCACTCTGGCAGTAGTGTGACTTTTATATACACGCCTAGAATCAGTAGAATGTGCCTTTCAAAACATTTACTACAATACCACATGGCATAAAGAATTTTGTGTCAGCCTTTTGATCAGTTAACATACAATTAGATACATATTTCTAGTTTCGAGTGTGCACAAGCACTCATATGATGAGACAAAATGAAGTCAATGGGTAGTCCTAATGTGAAGCAAATTGAGAGTGATTCCGTAACACGTCAGAATTATGGTTTTATGAATTTTAGTAAAAATAAATAAAGTTCAAAATTGTCTAGCATAATAAGGGCATTTAAAAAATAAATCAATTAAAAAAAATTCGCGAAAGTCTTTTGAGACATAATGATAGAAGAACTGTGACATTAAAGGGGGTGAAATATTGTGCCTGGCACGGATTGGGCCCAGGACCTTTGGGTCAAGTGCCACCCAGAGAGAAAGGAAACTAAGCAGATTTACAGCGGTGCCTCTGAGAGAAGACTTTGGCAGCAGAGATGAAAAAAAGTCATTTGTACAGAGAAGAGGAGGCAGACGCCAGAGTGAATCAAAGAATGATCACTGTGAAACATTGTATGTAATTGTTGTTGCTCAAGTCTGCCTTGTTGTTTTGAATCCAGCTTCACACAAGTAGGTTGTGGCAAATGGTAAAATACACTTTATTGTCTTCTCAGACAAAACAGGGTAGCCCTTTCTCACAGACATCCAAAACTCTGACAGAGGAAGGTAGGGGAACTTTGTTTTCATCTCTCCCTCATTTGTCAAATCAATCAGTTGCTCTTGGGCTGCTAGATCCAGATGAGTGCCAATCCCTGGTGCAAATGGGTTTCTAACAAAGTCCAGGTGGGTGTTGTTCAAATCTGGGAAATATTGTTTAAAATAGCCCTGGAGATGTGACAGGTGAGACTGGATTATGGGTGTGATGTTGTCAGCAGTGGAGGAGATGCACTCCTTGTTATAGAGAGGAAACATTTCTGTAACTCCCTCTTTCAGTTTGCTTTCCCACAGAGATAATGTTTGTGTGAAAGCGCGCACCTTATCTTGTGCGTTCAGTATGTGAACGTTGTGCCTTTGCATGCTCTGATTGAGGACACTGAGATGCTGGAAAAAAATCTGCCATGTATGACAACTTCAGTATCCATGAGCCATCTTCAAAACAGCTGGTAAGCTCTGATTTTTCACCAGAGAGAAACTTTCTCAGCTCTTTGCGCAGTGCATACACGTGACTTAACACAGCACCGTGGGAAAGCCAGCATACATCTGAGTGAAGCAGCAAGCTCGTATAATCAGCACCCATTTCTTTGCAGAGTAAACCGAATAGTCTGAGTTTCAAGGGGTGTGATTTTATATAGTTCACAGTTTTAACTACATCCCTCAGCACGTGATGCAAATCATCATCAATGCGTTTGGCCACAAGAGTCCCTGCTTTAACATACAGGTAAAACCAAACATAATGTAAGATTTGTCATATTTTCTAGTTTTTTGTTTAGCGTTCGCCAAGTCAGATTGACATGAACTGCTTGCAGGAGCGTGATTATTCAAAAATCTTTCCATCATTTTTAGATCATGTACTTAGCCGCTAATTGCTCCGTTCACCTTACTGTAAGTGCAAAACATAAATAGCGCAAGTATTTTGGGATAAACACGTTACAAGGAACCACACTTATACATCACGAAACTGTATGTTGATTTGGTTATTAACATCTTTAGGTTAAAAAATAAATTCTGTAAAAAATTATAATCTTACATATATATGTTTTTTTTCTGTCAAGATTTGCGGACCCCAGTATGAAAACCCCTAAGGCATGCTGAATATCATAGACTGCAAAAAAAGATGGACGACGTACCTTCGCTCTTTTCCTTTGGTGAGAACTGAAGCCGCCAGTGTCCCTATATGGTGCTGACATCTTGGGACTTGAGTCGCAGTTGCGATTTCGGGACCAGACCTGCGCAGTAGTGAGCAGGAAGTAAAGCCGCGAAATCAAGGCCCCGCCCTCACTCTCGCTGAATCAATCGCAAGGACACGCCCCTGCACTTTTGACTTTTGACAGTGTGAAATAATTAATTATAGAAATTTAGATAGTAAATTTAAAGCTCCAATCTCCTCAGTCCTCCGAAGATCCTGAAAAAAAGTCAGTTGGTGCTTCAGTGACTACTTCGCTCAGAGAACCTGTCAATCATGATGTCACAGCACCGTTTTTATAGCATCAAATAACTAACTAAAAACAAACTTATTTTGAAAACAAACACTTGAAATTACATCATCGTGATAGTTTCTGTAATTTACTGTAGTTTCTATCTTTTTTTCCATCAAAGTTATTTAATGATGCATCTATCTAAACTATATGGCCAAATGTTTGTGGATTCACATGTGCTTGTTGAACATCTTATTTTAAAACTTTAGGGATTAATCCCACTCTTTGCTGCCTTAACATCTTCCACTGTTCTGCATACCTGCCAACATGGGATTGTTTTGTGCTTCGTATGTGTTTCAGCACAATGTGTGTGTGTGTGTGTGTGTCAGTACCAGTCAGTTATATTATTCTTTTATATATATATATATATGAATATATATATTCAGTCGGTTTCATTTACTGTAGTTTCTATCTTTGGAAAAAAGATATATGAAGTGTAATTTAATTGTTTAGTTGGTCTCACGTCCTGTTGAATAACATGGGGAGGCGGGGTTTATGACCTATACTAGGACCAGTCACTGGGGGGCGATCGAGACGTTTTGGCTTCACTTTTGAGGGCTTGTGCGGCATACTTGCTGAATATTCGCAGATGTAAGGGACCGTCTGAAAACTCCACTCACTACGCTAAAACACAGGAGATGTCCATTCATTCAATTCAGTGCAAGTTAAAAAAAAAACGTAAAATACATTTTCACATTCAGATGTTCTTATAACTTCCCAGAGGACAGACAGACATACTAAAGGTGATATTATTACAATATGATCAATTATATAAGTACATTAATCAATTATTTTTGAAAATGATGTTTTCTCATTTTAAAGGCTGTGGTAACATCCCAGATGAAATATGAACTTACTACAGGTAAAGATATTACAGTATCATCAATTATATAAGTACTGTAATCAATTATTTTATAGAAAAATATAAAAAAAAAATATTTTAGTGATTAAGTAGTAAGTCCTTCTATCCTCTAAAATTGATTACTGAATGTGAAAATGTATTTTACAGTTTTTTGCATGTATAACTTGCATGTGAATTGCATGAATGAGTGGACATCTATGTTTTAGCGTAGTGAGTGGAGTTTTCAGACGGTCCCTTACATCTGCGAAACCGAATGGCGAACGTCAAACTTTACCGCGCTAAATCAGTGAGGCCAATGACATCCAGTGCAGGAGAGATGGAAGAGAAAGCAGGCAGCGTCACTGTCGCAGAATATTTAACATATGTTCAAAAGACTGCCAAACAGGGTACGGTTGTTATACTTGTAAGAAATTTGACAACATTGTTGTAAATATTTTCAGTGCATCAAAAAGCGTGCTCGTTAAGATACCAGCAGACAAGCTAATCCAGCACAAATTAGTGCATAAAAAGTCACCAAATTGAAGTATTTGAACCTCATAATTAAATCCAAAATGAGTGGAAAACCCCTTCCACTAGGCTGGCTACGGGCCTGAAAGTTGATAATGTATATTGTGAATTGTGTATAGTCAAGTGTAGTGTACTGTAGATATTACAAACCCTGCAGAATCTGTGCCAGCACATCTAATTTGTTTATTGGTTTTCCCTATTATAATAGCGTTGTCAGAGTTTTGAATAAATGTCTTTCTGCTACCAATAAATGTAGTTCCCTTTCGAGAGGTCTCTCCTATTGCGTAAGTAGCTTACGCTATGGGAAAACTCCGTTTCTCGAGAAATATTGAAGTCTTTATGTAAAACGCATTGCAGCTGCACAGCAGACAGTAATGAGCGAGGCAGCTCGGCCATTGGCTGTGCTGCGGCAACTGCTCGAACCAATGACGGGGCGACGCGCGCCTGGCGTTCGCGCGCTCAGAGCCCGCCGAAATTAGCATAGCAAGGCTATATTATGGGCACCCCGTCATGCGAGTTCCTTTAGATTTAATCTCCTTCAGCAAAGACCTTCTCTTCGCTGGATTCTCCAGATTGTTGGAGTCTTTCGCCCGCCGTCGAAAAGCCTACAGCAGGACCGCTAAGAGGACGCCGGCATCTTCAGCCGCCTTCGAAGCCTTCTGCTACGCCATCCGGCGCAACGCTATATCCTTTACTGCAAGCGCTCGCCCCTGCGGCGCTTTTGATTAGTAAAAGAGCAATTTTTTCAAGGCGTTGTTGCAAATGCCTTCAGCCTGCACCTCGTGCAGAGGCCCTCTTCCTGATGGGGATCGTCACATCATTTGCACTCGCTGCCTGGGACCGGACCACGCAGAAGCTGCTCTCATTCAGGGCGGATGCCCGAATGTGACTCCCTGAGCCTCGCCGAGCTGCACGCTCGCTTTGCCGCTTTCGCTGCAATCAAGCCTGCTTCCACCGTGCTGCCGCCCCCTCCGTTCGAGCCGCGCAAGAAAAGCGCCGCTCACAGAGGCTGCCAGAGCACATAGACTTTGGTGACGTCACGCCGGCCCAGTCCCCACGTGCTTCACCGCTGCCTGAGATCTCCCCGCCGCCAGTCCATTTTATGAAGACGGTCCAGCACCCCTCCAGCAGAGCGGTGGGTCTCGTCTCATTCGGCACGTCAGGGGACGACGATGAAAAGGATGACAGCCTCTCTATTGACGCTGCATCCGACGACTGGCCGGGCTCAAGTTTTGACCCCGCGCCATCGACATCAGCGGACACGAGCACGGGCACCAGCATGGACTCTGAGATCGTCCGCATCCTGTCCAAAGCCGTAGAAGACCTCGGGCTCGACTGGTCTTCTCCAGAAGAACCCACCCGCAGCCGGCTGGACGAGTGGTTCCTGCAGGGGCACCGGCAGGCCCCTTGACAGAGACCCTCTCCTTTCTTCCCCGAAGTGCACGATGAACTCACAAAGTCGTGGAAAGCCCCGCACTCTGCTCGCCTGAAGCCTTCTTTTTCTTCCTCGCTCTCCTCAGTGGACGGCGCAAGAGAAAGAGGCTACGAGGGAACTCCGCCCCTCGAGGAGGCTGTGGCCAACCATCTGTGCCCACCCTCCACCGCCGGATGGAAAGCCAAAGCTTCTCATCCCTCGAAGCCCTGCAGATCCACCTCAGCTCTCGCCCGGTCGCGCATACGCCGCCGCCCGGTAAGCTGCATCAGCGCTTCATTCAATGGCGGTTTGCAAGTTTACCAGGCCAAACTTCTCCGCACCATGGGCGAGTCTGGACCTGAACCTGAAGCTTTCAAGGACCTGCGCAGCGCCACTGGCGTAGCCCTGCGAGCCCACGAAGGCCACCGCCCAATCCATCGGCCGGGCCATGGCTAATTTGACTGTCCTGAGCGCCATCTGTGGCTGGCGCTTAACGGAGATGAAGGGCGCGGATAAAGCGCCATTCCTTGGCGCCCTATCGCTCCAAGCGGCCTGTTCGGATCAGCGGTAAAGAATTAGCTGAGCGCTTCACTGAGGCCGGAAGGATTCAGCAAGCTATACGTCACTTCCTGCCCAAGCGCTCCAGCTCGTCTCACCAGAGACCGCCTCAGCAGCAGCAGCTAGCCAGGGCGGTCCCTCCCGTCTCCCAAAAGCCGAAGAGCAGACCTGAAAGGGGCGCTTCGGCGCCGCTCGCGTTCCGCTGGCGAAGAAAGCCGCCTGAGCAACGAGGTCCTCGGCCCAAGATCGTGCTGAACCGGAGCCTCGTAAGTCTTCCTAGCAATAGGAAGAAAAGAGAGAGTACGTGTCTCGCAAAGGCCGGACCACTGTCTCTAAAACATGTAAAACATTACCCAGTCCCCTTACAGGCGGTTGGAAATGTCTGTACAGCAGTCAATTGGCCAGTCACAGAACTTCGCTCACCTGCAATCAAACGCCGTTTTAACGGCGACACACAGAAATCACGAAAAGAGTCATTTTCTGCCTGTGTCACTAAGGGTTCACATGTCCACACTAAAGTGCGCATTCCCACATACCAATACTGTCCAAACAGTGCCAAATACTTCCCCAGCTCAGGCTGGACGTCCAATAAATGTAGATCGTGTGCCTATTGTCATGTATGCACCACTACACACAAGCACTGTTCCCACAGTTATAAACACTTCCCCAGTAAAAGCGGGAAATACTATAAAGGTAGCGCGTGTGCCTGCTGTCCTGCATGCACCCCTACACACAAACACTGTATGCATAGCCAAAAACTCCCGCCATGGCGAAGACTTTATGAAAGTGGTGCTGCGTGCCTACTACAGTATATGCACCCCCACCCATAAGTGCTGCCCATACAGTTTCAAACAGTTCTCTGTCTCATGCCGCAAACATCACAGATGCGATGCGTGAGCCAAGAGACGCCCCGCTAAAAGCGGGAAGCTTTATGAATGTGGCGCACGTGCCTATTACGATGTATGCACCCCCACCCGAAAACTCTGTTCATACAGTTTCAAGCATTTCTCCGACTCATGCTGCAAGCATTTCACACGCACCTCTGCACTCGGCACTCAATACGGCTGCTCAGCGCGCACCTGCACCTCTGAGAGCTGTAAACTCAGTGTTAGCACAAAAGCATTCAGCCCATATCTGTGCGAGCAAAAGCCTGGGAAAAAATCCCAGACATGCCGAAATGGGTTTTGAACATAATAAAACACGGTTACTCACTTCAATTCGTGAGGAAAGATGTGTCACATGTTCTACGTACCGAGGTGCTCAAACTGATAGAGAAGGGCGCTATAGAAACTGTTCCTCCCTCTATGAGCGAGGCGGGTTTTTACAGCCGCTATTTTCTCATCCCGGAAAAGGACGGTGGCCTCCGCCCCATCCTAGATCTCAGACATCTGAACAAAGCTTTAATGATTCAGCTCGTTCAGAATGTTAACAACCAAACATATCCTCGCGCAAGTTAGCCCGGGATTGGTTTCTATCAGTGGATTTGAAAGACGCTTACTTTCACATTCGATAGCGCCTCATCACAGGCCTTTTCTGAGATTAAGCTTTGAGGGACAGTCATACCAGTACACAGTACTACTATTCGACCTATCATTGGCCCCCGTACATTCCACGAAATGTATGGACGCGGCACTTTCACCCCTAAGACAGCGGGAGTCGCGAATACTGAATTACCTCGACGATTGGCTAATCATAGCACAATCAGAGGGTCAGTTAACGACGCACAGATCTTGGATTATCAGCCATCTAGAATGCCTGGGTCTGAGAATCAATTTTGCAAAGAGCGTGCTATCCCCAGCCAGAATATCTCTTTTCTGGGAATAGTGCTAGACTCAGTGCAGATGACAGCGCGCCTCTCATCAGAGCGGCGCTCTCTGTTCGGCGCCTTGCAACATCATTCAGAGCGAGCGCTGCGCCCCGTCAAACGATTTCAAAGAATGCTTGGTCTCATGGCCTCGGCATCAGCGGTACTCCAGCTAGGATTGTTGCACATCGTCCTCTCCAGCGCTGGCTCAAGAGCCGTGTCCCCACTCACGCGTGGCGCTCGGGCCACTTTTTGATCAGAGCGAATCACGGCTGTATAAAAGCCCTGGCGCCCTGGAAAGCCGTCAACTGGTATCAAACCGGCGTGAGTCTGGGTGTAAATACGTGGAGAAAAATGATCACGACAGATGCCTCCAAAATAGGATGGGGGCCCTTTACGAGGGCAGGCCTGTATCCGGCTTTTGGTCAAACCGGAAAAGCGCCTACATATAAACTGTCTGGAAATGAAAGCGGTCGCCTTGGCTCTCAGAGCCCTGCTTCGTACCTGAAAAGCGAACACGTCCTGGTCGAGCGGATAACATGATGGTAGTTTCAGTATATAAATCGCCAGGGTGGACTCAGGTCGAGCTCCCTGCACTCTATGGCCAGGGAGCTCATCTTATGGTCACAACACCACCTGCGCTCGCTGAGAGCAGCGCATGTGCCAAGCGCCCTGAACCAGGGAGCAGACATGCTGTCCAGAGACAAGGTTCTCCCAGGAGAATGATCTCTCCACCCCTGACGGTTCAGTGGTTATGGCAAAACTTTGGCGAGGCAGAGGTCGACCTCTTAGCCTCCAGGAAAGCAGCGCAATGCCCCTTTTCTTCTCAAAAGCGCGGACCGCTCACCCAAGTCTGGCCGAGCAGCCCCTTGTATGCTTTTCCCCGATCACGATGCTACCTCAGGTCATCAGTCGGATCAGGGAAGTGAGATGTGCAGTGCTCCTGGTAGCCCCACTCTGGAACAACCAAACGTGGTTTCCAGAACTGATGCAGATGATGCAATCTGCCCCATGGCCGATTCCGTTGAGGCTAGACCTCCTCAGGCAGGCCAGCGGGATGATTCTTCATCCCGCCCGATCTGTGGGCCCTCCATGCATGGCCCCTCAGCGGGTTCCGAGAACCTCCCAGTGGAGTTTTGAGAACCATCACTGAGGCACGAGCACCCTCTCGAGGCTTATATGCCCAAAAGTGGAAAGTGTTCAGTGACTGGTGTGATACCAAGAGCTTGAACCCCAAATCGTCGTGAGATACCAAGTGTACTCGCCTTTTTTGCAAGAGCTGCTGGAGGCGGGCGCACACCCTCCATGCTCAAAGTCTATGTGGCTGCCATAGCGTCACACAATCCTGATAAAGGATGTTCATTAGGGAAAAACGACCTAATCATTACGTTTCCTAAGAGGCTAGGAGGATGAACCCTCCTCGCCCCCCTCGGTGCCGATCTGGGACCTGGCCCACGGTCCTGGGCGCACTCAAGAGTGCCCGTTCGAACCTCTCCGAACCGTGCACCTTAAACAGCTCTCGCTCAAAACTGCGCTCTTGCTGGCTTCGCCTCAGTCAAGAGAGTGGGCGACCTGCAGCGCTGTCATCAAGCTGCTTGCCTGGAATTTGGACCTAACGACTGCAGAGTTGTCCTTAGGCCAAAGCACGGGTATATTCCTAAAGTGCTCTCCACACCCTTCAGAGCACAGGTGATATCTCTGGCAGCTATCATCCCCAGCAGGCAAGCGGCGCTAATTTACTCTGCCCGGTCAGGGTGCTCAGAGTATATTTGGAGCGTTCTGCCCTGTTCAGACAGGCGGAACAGTTATTCAGTATGCTTTGGCGGCCGCACTAAAGGTCTCGCAGTCTCAAAGCAAAGAATATCAGCTGGATAGTGGATGCTATAAGCTAGCTTATGAAGCCAAGGGCCTTCAATGCCCCTTAGGCGTCAGAGCTCACTCTACGAGGAGCATGGCCTCCTCGTGGGCTTGGTCGAGTGGGATACCCATTGAAGATATTTGTCTGTGGCGGGCTGGGCCTCGCCTTCGACATTTATCAGGTTTTATAACCTACAGGTCCCCTCATTGCATTCCAACATTCTATCAGCCTGACTGTAGAATGGACTGGAGTATGTATATGCTGAGCATTATCTCCTCCCTTATAAGGTCCGTCTCTGACCGACTTAGAGGATTTTTATGCATATCATTACATAGAAAAAATGCATTCCAACATTCTATCAGCCTGACTGTAGAATGGACTGGAGTATGTATATGCTGAGCATTATCTCCTCCCTTACAAGGTCCGTCTCTGACTGACTTAAAGGATTTTTTATGCATATCAGTACATAGAAAACTCAGTACATAAGATATGTGCTTGTGTTTGTACAATGAGCGCCCACCTTGGGGCAAAGGCTCTGTGTTATCCGTTATATAGCTCGCCGTTGGCGGCTCGTGGAATAATCACTTTGCTTTAAGGCTCAGGCATCTGCCTCTGGCTTTATAGAGCTGAAGTCAGCACGCACGGCGTTTTGCAGGGTGTTCCCATAGCGTAAGCTACTTACGCAATAGGAGAGACCTCTCGATAGGGAACGACTCGGTTACTAACGTAACCTCGGTTCCCTGAGAGGAGGGAACGAGTATTGCGTAAGCTGCCGTGCTTGTGCTTGGTCAGTTCAGCTTCAGTCGATTGAACCTAAAGGAACTCGCATGACGGGGTGCCCATTATATAGCCTGGCTAATTTCTGCGGGCTCTGAGCCTGAGCAGGCGTAGCGCCCATTGGTCGCGCGTTCAGAGTCGCCCCGTCATTGGTTCGAGCAGTTGCCGCAGCACAGCCAATGACCGTGCTGCCTCGCTCATTACTGTCTGCTGTGCAGCTGCAATGCGTTTTACATAAAGACTTCAATATTTCTCGAGAAACTGAGTTTTCCCATAGCGTAAGCTACTTACGCAATACTCGTTCCCTCCTCTCAGGGAACCGAGGTTACGTTAGTAACCGAGTCATTCTCTCAGCTCTGTTTTAGTAATTTCACATTTTTAAATCCATTCCTCAGAACTCCCCCATAATCAGCACAGAAAATGTAAAAAAGTGTGTGAATTCTGTGTGGCCCTAGTTATTACCTTGTAATTATATATTAATATACATTAACTGAGTTCTCATTCAAAATGTGACACTTATAATAAGACATTGAAAAAAAGAATTGTCCACAAAAATTTCAAATATAAGAGAACATTCTTGGCAACACATAAGCAGTATTTCACCACCTTTAAACCATAGCATGTCTGTTGCCATAGGCGAGAGCGCTAAGTTGTGTTAGTGAAATTTTTATCCCAGAGTGCTTCACATCATTAAAATACAGGCAAAACACACCCGCTGGTTATCACCCATTAAGGATGTCCGGTATAAATCTCCCATGCATGGAGAAACCATAGAGGCTAAAAACGGGACCATAGCTGACGATAATGAAAAGAAAAACAGAGAGCGAGACACACAGAGAGAGAAAGATAGAGAGAGAGAGAGATTAAGGTGGAGAAATATCTAAAGTATATTGTTTTTTTGCAAAATCCTGGAAATGTAGCTATTTGGCTGTTTGAACCCTCAAACACAGATGAAAAAACATCAAGGATCCTTTTAAAAATACAGGCCTGGTATAAATCAGACCAGCATGGCGCTGTGATTACAAATCTACAAACAGTTTTTGGTTAGTTTCCTGATGCACAAAACCCAGCCTAGTTCTTTACAGCATTATGAGTTCTGAGGAAAATGAATAAATCAAGTGCAGGCAGAAATCACTTGTCCTTGGTGCACATGAGATGGAGTTTGGTAAACTGAAATGATCAATGGACCACAATATTTGTAAAGGAGGGGAAATATGGAGCTGCATCAGTGCTTTTGCCACTGGAGGGGGATTAGAGGAAGTCAGAGGTTTGGGCCAGATGGTACATGACTATAGACCCCACTCTGCTAAAGTCTGGGAGACTGGCTGCCAATTACACTCAGATGTCAGAAAAATGTCAGCAAAGTTATTTAATGATGCATCTATCTAAACTATATGGCCAAAAGTTTGTGGATTCACATGTGCTTGTTGAACATCTTATTTTAAAACTTTAGGGATTAATCCCACTCTTTGCTGCCATAACATCTTCCACTGTTCTGCATACCTGCCAACATGGGATTGTTTTGTGCTTTGTATGTGTTTCAGCACAATGTGTGTATGTGTGTGTGTGTGTGTGTCAGTACCGGTCGGTTATATTATTCTTATCTATATATATATATATATATATATATATATATATATATATATATATATATATATATATATATATAAGAATATATATATTCAGTTGGTTTCATGTCTGTCCATCAGTCCATTCATCCATCCATTTTGAATAAAATATGCTCTCTGCACAGTTAAACATGGTACAGATTGTTGATACAGTATGTGGGAAATAATCCACATCAGAATTCCATGGTTGTCTTTCCCCATTTTCTCTGAGTGCATCATTGTTCCCAAGGGCCATAGATAATGTTTGAGTCATACACGTGGGCAGCCATCGACATGGTGGTGTCCAGTCCCACTATACCCTTGGGGAAGACAGTTTATTTACTGTTTGCTGTAAGCAGCCAGATTAGACACTGTCTGTGTTTATTTCCCATTTGCTCATTGGGTAATGGTGCACGCTCCCAATAGCTTGTTTATGCCTTTGTTTATTTGAGCCACTGTGTTTATGGGAAGAAGTTTGTGTGAGTGTGTGTGCGTGTGCTAGCGGGGTATTTTAATAAGAGCTGGGAAAATTGGGTCTGTTTCTCTCTCCCAAGTGAAACCATCCCACTGAGGCCGCTTTACGTCAACTAAAATAATAACAATAAATTTAGGCTGTCCCTACAATTTCTGCCATTCCTAAGTTGTTGATGTCACTTTCTTTTACACCCTAAGATCAAAACCGTCAAAATGTTTGAATGAAGTGAAGGTTAAAACAACCTCATGCACATACACCTTCACAGAGACATATACACTCTCACATATGGTAAACATATAATTGCTAATTTCTTTTCTTTTCTTTCTTTCTTTCTTTCTTTCTTTCTTTCACAACCGCTCCATCCTACAGACATTACGTAGACCTACCAAAGTTCAAAACTGTCTCACCCTCCCTGAACCAACTCAGGCTGGGTATTTCTGGTTCTTTTCACTTCCATAATTAATGTTATATACTTGGCAAAGTCCCCCTCATTACAAACCAAATAAAAACAGAAATCCTTGTGTTTATTGTGTTTACTGATGCATTGGAAGCCTTGTTCTGAGGAGGAAAAAACAAATCATTGCCTCAGTCTTGATGGCAAACAGACTTCAGTCACTTGATGGCTGCACATCTTTCCAACTCTTGATGCATTTCTTTCCACATCATATATCAATCTACATGGCAGCGACCTCCATCTGACCTGACAAAGCCTTTCTTATTCCATTTGACAGTTTAGATCTCATTTTTGACAGTGTACAATAGCACATTTCACATGCTATTCTCTTTCTTTGTGAACTGGCAACTCAAGCCATGCTTCATTACTCATTTTGACATTACAGTGCAATGCAATTCATTGACCTTTGATCTTTGACTCTTTAAACAGATCCTTATGCCATTGTATCCTTCCTGCATCAGAGCCAGAAGACAGTGACTGTTCGGAACACTCTCAACCCTACCTGGGACCAGACCCTCATCTTCTATGAAGTGGAAATATTTGGAGACATTCATGTGACTGGGAGGAACCCTCCGAACATTGTGGTGGAAATATACGATCAGGACACCTATGTGAGTTTTCACTGTATTGGTGTATAATTTTATAAGCAGGTGTGTTTAAAAAAATTAAAATAAGTTTAGTGTTGCCAGACTTTTTTTTTTACTGTAGACATGAATTCCGGTCTACTTTGCTGCTTATTCTGGTCAAGAACCTCCCACTTAGAAAGAAGACCCTCTGACCATCATACCATATTCAACCTGGTCTCATAGTATAAATGTGACTAGATACATTTTTACAAAACTTGTTATATGTGTGTGATGAGGAGGAGGGTGTGGCCAGGTCGTGATGGAGCACGGCCAGCGCTGAATCAGCTGATCAGTGGGAGAGCGAGATAATGGGTGGCCGGAGTCGCCGGTTCGAGAGGGAGAGATGCACGGCTGTATTGCATGTGTGTCTGTGCACTTATATTTTATTTTGTTTTAAGTTCATTTCTATAATTAAAGTTTATTTTTACTGTTCAGTCGGTTCCTGCCTCCTCCTAACCTCCTAACGCTAACTTTACCTGTTACAACATGTCTCCAGTTAAAATTCCCTGCAGTTTCCAGGTGAAATGAACACTAGAGGTGCTACGACAACTGTGTGTTTTATTCACTTTCACTCAAATGATGACTACACACATTCCAATGTAGCTCACTTGATAGAGAGTTGGACTTAGGGTTGGAAGACTGCGGTTCAAGTCCGGCCATGAACTAAAGCTGACTGGGGGCATTACAGAGCCATAGAAGTGGCACAAAATGATGTGGTTGATTTATAAAATTAGATTTTTCATTTTGCTTCTGTATTTTAAAACACGAATTGTTAGGTATTGATAAGGGGTGACGACGAGGAGGAGGGCGGGGCTGCGCCATTAGGATGGGCGCCTGGCACTGAGTCACCGCAGTCAGCCGTGTGAGGGATAAAGAGGAGCTGGAGATAGTTCGGGAGAGAAAGGGAGGTGCACACAGCCGCTAAACATGTGCATTCCGCCTGTTTGACTGAGTAGTCATTAGAATGAAAGAGCACACGGAGGTGTGTGTGTGCGTTATGGTTTTGTTATGTTTTATTTTGTGTTGAATTCAAAGTCTTTTGGTTGTAAACCCAGTTCCTGCTTCCTCTACGATGGGCAGGAGACCTGTCTGCCACAGTGGGTCAAAACCCAGGAAGGAGGAAGGATGCGCCATCCTTGATGGTGCATCCTTCCTCCTTCCGGGTCCCCACAGGGGAGTGCCCGATCCGGTGGCACTGGAGCACTGCGTTAACTGGCAACTGAAAGGGACAGCTGAGGGGTCCAGTGTCATCGCCCGGGGTCGCGGACTGAAGCAGTACAATAAGCTGAAGAAAAGTCGGTCAGCGTGTCAGGGGCCGGTGTGCACATCTCTCTCTGCTCTCTCTCCTCTCTCTGCTTTCTCCTCTCACTCATCCTATTCCCACTCCAAGGCACATGGGGGTTGGACCCAGAGACAATCCTGAAGGCAACGCTCCCTCCCAATAAATGGGGGTAGGTCACAGGCTGGAGAATTCCCCAACCTGAGTTGGCGATGACGGTATGTGGCAAGCAGGGCGGGGCCGAGCGGCATCTAGGTAGAGCAATAAGTGGTGAATGAGGTGTGTCACCAGTCCCGCATTCCAGTGAGGAGTGGCGGGAGTATTGAAGGAGAGGAGACAGTTAGAGCTGCTGAAAAGCAACTGTGTTATAGTGTTAAATGTGTATTGAAAAGTGTCACATTAAAGTGTCTTACGTGGATTGTTCACCCTGTCCCCGCTTCCTCCTTTCCACATTGAGAACCTGAATTGCCACATAAGGTAAGGATGTATTTTTAATGTCTCATTTATATTTTAAAACACTTTTAATATATATTATGATATATATAATATATATTGGTTAGGTTCAGGCAAATGTTTTGGGAGGTATGTTTTAAAAACACCCATCTAAATTCACCTTAAAACCTCATCCAAATACACCATGTTACAAGCTTTTGATGCCACCAGATGGACATTTCACTGAAACCTGCAGCCAATTATGTTATACAATATGTCAAATTTTGAATTGTAAAAATGTTGTCATGTTCACGTAAATTTCATGAGATCAGGCTGTCTTTTTGTCTGAACCGTGTGATGCAATTTTATTTCAACAACATGCAATTTGTCTCTCCACACTGAATGCGATGATGTTGCACTACGCAGTACAATCACAGCCAATCAGAACATATTTTAAGGTTAAATGTAAAAATTATGAGGAGCAGGATTTTCGACTGGTGTGACACCACAAAAATAGAGATGAAGCTATCGACAGAGTGTCCTGTTGCTTATCACGATAGGCTAGAATGGAAACTCTGATTAATATGGAAGACAAAGCGAGTGTGTTAAGCTAAGACTGCAAAATGCTCTCTGTGAAACAGAAAAACTGTCTGAGCTGAACACAGGTATTGTTTGACTTCTGCGCTGTAGGGAGCTGATGAGTTTATGGGGCGCTGTGTGTGCCAACCATCAATGTCTTCTCCTCGCCTTGCCTGGTATCCCATCCAAAAAGGCGGGAAGACTGCTGGAGAACTGCTTGCTGCTTTTGAACTGATCCTCAGAGATAAGGTACAAGTAATCATAATTATTGCAATCTTCATGATCTCTATCATTTGTGATTATGATATCATAATATAAGGTAATGATTTACAGTCAGTAATCTCAGGTCACTGTTCTACATAGTTATGATAACCTCAATGATTTAGTGGGATCCTTTGGGTCCTCCAGAGACAAATATCTCAGCTATTGTCTGCGGCATCTCTGTTGAAAGTAATGCTTTTGTTATAAGATTAACCCACAAGTGTTTACATGGCACATATCACAGCTTCTCCATCACCACAGAGGAAGCTTTGTGGTTCCTTAACCCACACATAGTATATATGTACAGTATAGTGCCCGACAACATATGATTTAAAATTTAAAACCACTTTTAATTTTTCAAGGACGTCTGTGTTCTTACATGTGATTTTGTACACAGAGATGTGTGTTGAGATGTCCTGTTTGGTTGTGTTGCTTTATTTGGGTTTGTTCATGTATGTTGGTCTCTGGGGAACCAGTTTTTGTTCACGTTGGAAAAGATGGGTATAACTAATAATGCTTTGTTGTTTTCACAGCCTGCAGTTCACCACATACCTGGTCAAGAAGTTAGTAATATTTCTGCCATTTATCAGTGCCCTTTCTGTGAAAAGAATGTTTCCTTAGACTTTTATTGTTTTTACATTAAGCAAATTTTATTTTGTTTCCCCTGCCTCTTAACATAACTCTCACAAGACACCTTTTGTATTTTTAGATGATTAATATGTTTGCTAAGTGTTTTACACACACACACACACACACACACACACACACACACACACACACACACACACACACACACACACACACACCCACACACATACGAGCGCATGCGAACTCACTCACTTATTCACGCATCCTGTCGTTCAAGACGCAGCTACTCTTTCCTCGGTCAGGCAGGACTGAATAATTTCTCAGAGCTGCTGTAAATTACATAAACATCACTATCTGAGAAGGTTTCACTGGCCCTGCTGTCTGTTTGGAGACTGGCTATGCTCAACAGTTCTCAGTTCAGGCAAATGGCCCTGTCTGGCCAATGCAGACAGCCAGGTGACTGATTGGAGATGCCAGTGGAGTTTAAGAGTGCCAGAGTCCCCACCCCATCCAGACCTGCCCAGCTGGCATCAGTTAGATTGCGATATTCACAGAAAATCGAATTAGAGTGGACACGCGCGTGCACGCACACATGCACGCACGCACACACACACACACACACACACACACACACACACACACACACACACACACACACACACACACGTTGGTGAGGCTATCCTTATGAGGACTCTCCATAGACTTAATGATTTTTATACAGTACAAACTATAGATTCTATCCCCTAACTCTAATACTAAACCTAACCTAACCCTCACAAAAACTTTCTGCATATTTACATTTTCAATAAAACAACATTTAGTATGTTTTTTTTTTTACTATTTTAACACTAGAAATGTCCTCATAAACCATATTTATAGCATAATACCCTTATTATAATACCTTATATAATTACCAGTTTGTAACCTAAAACAAAGTCACTAAAAACCACTTAAACCTGCCCACACACACACACACAAACACACACACACACAAATACCACAAAGTAACACTATAGGACTATTTATAGGACTAAAATCTCTTTTTTTTCTTCCTCTTTTCCAGGGAGATTTTATACCACCCTCACATATTATGGATGAGGTAAGATTTAGTTGAAGATTTTTGCTTATTCACTTAGTCACTATTTTGGAATAGACAATACATCTTCAGTAATAAGCAGGCCCAGACGAAATCTGCAGACCTTTTTTTTTTTATCATTTTCTGCATTTTGGGGTAAAAATGGGTGTGCAAGAATTGAAGCACAACAAAGGGACATTTACCATTAACAACCATTGCATTTATTTCTTTTTAGCTTTAAATTTACCCTCTGTTACATTATAATGGCACTTTTATTAATAGAGTAGGCAGGCCTGTTTTTGTGCCAAATAATGGGCTTAATGTTTAGTCATAAAATTAAATTAAATTATTTTCATATGATTCATAATCACTTTCCAAAATATTCTGAAGACACAACTGTAAATGGAGGAATTTGCACTACACATGAAAATAGAAACAAATTCACCAGTTTTTACAATCACTGGCTCAGACATTTAATTTGAGATGAGAAATGTTGAAAAAAAATTCACCATTCAAAATCTTTAAATAACATTCTTTGCATTTAGGCAACACAGGGCAGTTTGATTTGAACTGTATGTGACTGCAAATATGAACAGAAAATTATCAGAATAATACTAAAGTTATTGAGCCATTATGAATTAAAAATAACATCATGTCTGACTTAATGTAAACTAACAGACTGTAATGTTGGAGGCAGGTTTAAGGCAGGCAGGAGATGTTGATTTTAAGAGAACACTGTACGATTTTGGCCATGATTCTGCCGTCTTAGTCAAATTTCGGGAATCCTAAAGGATTTCTCTCGTCGCAGGGCAAAATCGGCAATCTTAGTTCGCAACGAGTTCACAACTTTCAGTGTGAGGTTCACAGACGGTCGATTAATAGCCTTTGCGATGATCTTCAGCCTCTGACGAAGTTTGGGCAGTGTCTGAAATTTAGCATCGCAGCCATATAGTGTGACTGCTATTACGACGGCCAGATGAGATATTCCGCTCCTCTCTCGCACCCGAAAGAAACCTGCTCTACGTTTGCACCATAGCAACATTTGTGCCCAGTTATCACTCTACTCAAGCACTTTCAATGTTTTTTTTCTTTTCATTTTCTATCAAAAGTTTTAATAATTACATAAGCAGAAAATACTTGGAGAAAAGTGTAACACGTCAGCAATATGACAGCATTATTCTCTGAATTAAATAAATACAGAGCTTACAAAACGAAAATAAATGATTGCATTTTCTTGTTTTTTCCTTTACATTTATCATGCATTTTAATTACTATTTAACTTTTAATAAATTTACTTTAAACATCTGTAAACTTCTTTAGTTAATATTCACACCACTCCATTTTTATTTATAAATAAATAAATAAAACAAAATAGAAAGATTGAACAATTTATACTGGGAAGTATTTATGGGGCTTTGTAGCCTGCAGGTTACTAATCTAAAAGAGGGGAAAGACATTCTATAACCCGCCTTTTTTGTTTTCCCCAATGTGAAAGGAGAAGTTTGTCTTTTAATTTCCACAATGAATATTTGCTTGTGGTAGCTCATTATAACTGTAGGCTACCTCCCCCACTGGCGTTCATTCTCAACATCTGTACTCATGTCTTATTATAGGCCTATTTGACAAAATCCATCTTTCTTATAAATGTTAGCCTATGTTTGTGAAGGAGTGGTATTAGAGCAGTGGAAATGCTGATGTCCTGACTTAAAAATGCTACTCAGTGGCGGGCAAATTTCGCCGTTTCGCCTCTATTATCGTAACATGAGTCACATTCACTGATCGGGACGATTGGGACCACAGTCGGCTACGATGTATATCGTGCATTCTGACATAACATCGCACAGTGTGCCATGGCGATATCAATGCGTTCATATCCTACAGTCTGACAAGCAACAATTATAAAAAATGGTCGTAAAGAACCATTATAAATCGTACAGTGTGCACCCGCCTTAAGACTCGAATAAGACTCGAATAAGACTCGAAGTGACTTCAACCTTTCACAATGAACAATACTTGACAAAAGACAATGGCAAACACAAGGGCCTAAATACACACACTGGGGAAACGAGATAACAAGACAACCAATGAAAGGACAGAACTAATGAACCAGATAGCAAGACTAATAAAAATGAACCAGTAACAAAACAGAACTGACCAACATAACAATACTAATGATACAAGAACCAATAAGAACAAGCCACACGAAACATGAAGGAAACAGGAAACCACACAAAAGACACATGACCAGACTAGGAAAAACATGGCTACAAGAACCACAAGACATCAAATAATGAACAAAAACGCATACTTTAGACATGACACAGACAGTAAGTAGGCGTAGGCCTAATACATTTGCAGATAATCACAGGAACATTTACTGAACCAATAAATTTAATATAAATTAAATCTGTTATGTATACAGGCAGAAAAGTATCATATTTAAATGAAGCAGGGTCACAGAATTAACCACTTAAAGGCATATAAAACATCATTAACAACTAATGACTACGTTTACATGGACACCAGAAAGCAGTGAATTGCGAGAGAGCAGTGTTCTTGCTTACATGCACTGTATAAGCTGTGCAGACTTTACACTCGTATACATGCGGCTTGGTCAGTAAGCGGCTTTCTCCAGAGCAACGTAATTACCCTGTGACGCTTGTGTAAATAACAAACATGGCATCCGAGGAAGACTTCACTATTTTATTCTCTGTTGCTTTGCTTTATTTCCAGATATTCCAGAGTTGTTGTGTTTGTTTTAGGGTGCAATGAACCTTAGAGCACCCTCAATTGCAGACCAGGGCAAACTAATGATGTTGGTCGATTTATCATTAACTTTATTTATTAGATCTTTCATTTATTTGGCTTTGGGAACTAACAGCACCCACAAGCTTTTAATATGCTCAGGGTTGCCAGATAATAGATTCAACACCCCAATCAGAGGGGTGCACAAATTGGAAATATTTTGCCTTATGTCATACTTATTTTATGCAATCTGGCAACCATGCATGCAAGTACGCACACATTCTCTCTCTTCTTTGGAAAAAAAGAAAGAAAAATTACGCACAATAGTGCAATATTATGCTAAAAGAAAAGTGTGATGCAGCCACTACGTGTCCATTCATGAGGCTGCGTGTGCTATTTAGTGCTAAGTCTGTGAGCAAATCTTTTCAGTGATGATCTTCAGTAAAACCCCAATGGATCTTCACATGATTCGCACATGGAGAGGACACACGAGCAAAACAAAGTGAGAGAGCAATATGTTTGTTATTTGTGAAATGTTGAAGTCCCTCACACCTATATGAATGTTACTCTGGCAGTAATAATTTATCAGTGTCATGCAGCCTGTTTTATTCAGTTGTGTACTGATTGGGATGCCAAACAAACCATTGACAAGACCCACATCATGACCCATGAGCATTTAAACATTGTTTTGAGAATAAAATAACTTTATCCACTTTGCGGCAAACATTAAAATAAGATTTAAGAATCTATAATTTCAGAATATTTTATTTTACTATTAATTGATAGAAAAGTAGCAACAAAACTTAAAGCAATCTCAGAATGTTCCCATCAGTCAGTATGAGCTTCAGAAAATTGTGCATCATTCATTGAGTGCACTTCTACTTCTGGGTTTAAAAGATCTAGAGATCTTCCATGTTCTACTTAACTGCTGATGTGGCCCCATACCAAAATAATTGCACTCCTCTGCTGAATAGAATGGAATTTCCTTGAATCCCTGCAAACACAAAAGGCCATGCTAAATCAATTTATAAACTTGCATTATTTACAAATCAGTGTGTCCTAATCTGCAGGCACAGCATTTTGCTGTCATTTTCAGCGACAGATGAAGAACGCAGCAATAAATATTTTGTACATAAAAAAAAAAAAATTCTTATTTACGTTGTTTTAGTAGCATTTATACACGATTTACTCTATTAAAAAATTGTAATTAAGATACATCTCCACTTTATACAGAGCACCCTGAGTGAAGAAATTAACAACAATTAATGGATTTTGCTCATGTATGTGATCCGAGACAGCTACTTTCTGTAGGGTTGTGTGGGCACAGATTCCGTTTGGGCTTGGTAATGACTAATATTATAATATTGTTCCCAAACATCTCTTCTCTGTCCTCTTCTTCTTTTGTTTTTCCTCTCTGTTTATTTTGGCCATCTTCAAGCTTGTGCTTCCAGGGTTCTTCTCTGACAGTCAACAGAAGCAATGGGTACATTTCAGCATACACAAACACACAAACACCTTTATTATCATTGTCTTGCAGGAAAACCTGATAAAACACAAAAATGACACAAGTCGTAGCATTCCTACATCTGTAGCAACCTCTGCCAAACATCCCTCCAAAGGTTACCTTCACATCACAACTCACTAGTGAAGATATGGATCTGGGATCACTAGTTACATCCAAAACGTCATTCCCAATGGTTTTCATTAGGCTGTGGAATGGATAATTAGGAGTAGATTATTTTTTATCTCTGGTGGGTAGAAATTGGGGAACTAATATGCTAACGTAAGACTACAGAATTGCTGGTATTCATTATATTCACTCACACAAGATAAATTAACACACTGAATCACACAAGTATACTGTATTTACTCTGTTTTGTCAATAGTAAAAGAAATCATTGGTAGTACATGGCAAATATGGCAAAGAAAACAGCAAGCAATTTGCTTTGGTTATGCTCTTGCAATCTATAATGTTTTTTCCTTTTTTCTCTTTACTTTCTTTTTTGCTAAAACTAATAGCATGATATCAATAATATGCTCTGATTAACCATCAAATAAAGTGGCCTTTCCTAAATGTTATGTTTGTGTCTAAAGACGCCATGTTAGCAGACTGACTTTGTGTAAACATCATGTATTATCCTCTGGAAATATTTTCATTAACAAGAAGATTAGAGAGGCTACCGAGGATGTGTGTTTTAATGACCCCGTTCCAAATCATTGCCTTAATTAGAGTCTGACTTTACATAACCTAATGCTCCAAATGTCCCTTTGCACAGAGCACCAATTTATCCAACAGTAGTGCCCATTCATCAAACAATTGCAATGGAAAGAGGATATCTATAATTTTTTATGTTGTGGCATGATTACTAACTCTTCTTGACATACAAAGTTATGATTGTTGCTGCTATTAGTGACCAATTTCTTGTTTGTTTTCACACCCGCTTTCTAGTTTGTGTGTGTCACGTACTGTAGTGTACTCTAAGAGAAGGTTGGAACCACCGTGTTTCCAGTTACTGATAACAACTAGATGCATGAGAGAGTAACGCTGCAATCAGAGTGAAGTTGTGTCCTCCAAATTTACTGTTTGTTTCTTTAAATTATGTGATGTTAACATTTTGCATAGTTTGTGAAACTCTTTATGTGTAGTTAAGTGTTGAATTTCCTTATTGATGAATTGTTGCTCATTATGCTTTGCTCTTCTATCTCATTGTTAGCCAGAGGACTCTGATTTGCCCTATCCACCTCCGCAGAGGGAACCTAATGTCTACATGGTGCCACAGGGTATCAAACCTGTCCTACAACGCACTGCTATTGAGGTGTGCCCAAAACACAAGCTTAAATGAGACATTTAAACAGTTTCAAAAAGTTCTGATGCATTACAAAAAGGTATAGTATAAAAAAGTATAGTATTATTTATATTTAAATTTTGGAATAGTTTTTAACCAGCTAAATCCGCCATGTTGCACTAACCCCTATTGTAATGAAATGCTTTGAGAAACTGGTTTTGAGTCACATCACAGCGAGCCTACCACCTACACTGGACTCCCACTAGTTTGCCTACCGCCCAAACAGGTCGACAGAGGATGCCATTGTCACTGCTCTTCATCAGTCCTCACCCATCTTGACAACACCACGTACATAAGGATGCTGTTCTTTGACTTTAGTTATGCATTCAGCACTGTCATCACCACCAAACTCATCACCAAGCTCAATGACCTGGGCATCAGCTCCTCCATATGCAGTTGGATTATGGACTTCCTAACCAATAGACCTCAGCCTGTTAAGTTGGGCAATCACATGTTCATCACGAACACTGTCGTCCCACAGAGTTGTGTGCTGAGCCCGCTGCTCTACTCCCTATTGAACCTTTCCATAACTCCAATATCATCATCAAGTATACAGATGATACCACGTTGGTAGTTCACGTCAGCAACAATGAGTCAGCTTACAGGGAGGAGATCCAAAGCCTAGCAGCTTGGTGTTTTCCTGCCAACAACCTCACCCTCAATGCCAAGAAGACCAAAGAGCTAATTGTGGACTTCCAGAAATCTAAAAGCAGCAGGCACGCTCCCGTCTACATCAATGGGACTGAAGTAGAGCGTGTCTTTAGCTTCAAGTTCCTGGGTGTCCACTTCTCTAAGGATCTGTCCTGGCACCATAATACTTAAATTCTGGTTAGTAAGGTGCTACATCGTTTTTTGCTTTCTGAAAGTTCCTCTGTCTTCCCAGATCTTAACAAGTTTCTATCACTGCACCATTGAGAGCATCCAGACCAATTCCATCACAGTGTCGTAAAACCGCCCAACACATCATTGGTGCCCAACTACCTGCCATTTAACAACTTCACCACAGTAGATATCTGCATAGTGCACTCAACATCATCAGGGACTCCTCCCATCCCAGTCACAAACTGTTCATCCTCCTTACTTCCAGGAGGAGATACAGGAACTTTCGTACCAGAGCCAACAGGTTTGGGGCCAGCTTCTTCCCCACAACCATTACCCTGCTGAACTCTACACTGCACTGTTAGGCCACTGATGTTTTGCTGCCTGTAATCATCCTGCAGCTCTATTCTATACTGTATATTCTGTATTTCTTGATATAATTGTAGATTCATAATATATATCCTAGGTTATCTTTATATACAGTATAATATCTGTATATACATCGTATATTATCCATGGATTATCTGGGTACTGTTGTATATACATTGTACATTTCTCATACATATATTATGACTAATTACTTGCATAATATGTTTTTAAACCATTCATACTGTTATGCACTCAATATTTACTCCCATAGCCTTGTTATTTATTATTTACTGTATATATATATTTACACATTCAACCAGCACTTTGTTAATTTGCACATTGCTAATATTTGCACTTCTATAGATGCTAAACTGCATTTCGTTGCTGTGTACCTGTACTGTGCAGTGACAATGAAGTTGTATAAAAATAAATAAAATACATTGACATAATTAAAAAGATAAAATCAAACTGCTGAGTGTAATAGAATCATCTCCTTGCTTAACTTTTCTTTCTTCAAATAATACTCGTTAAGTGAAAAGTAAATGCTTAAAAAGTACATTAATAAAGCAATATCACACAAGCAAGTGTGCTATGGCCCTACCTCAGCATGGCTGTGATTCAGCAACAGGCAAACATAATTATATATCCTCACATCACGGAAACTTTGGTTAAAGGTCCTTAAGGATCTAAGTACCTTGAGTACATTTTTGATTACACCGTCTGTTGTATCTCTCAGCTGTGATAAGCCTTAATGCTGAAGCTGTTATTTTAATTGTATGTCCCAGCTGTAGTACTAGTAATCTGAATGATCATGAAGTAAGAGATGATGCATATGACGCTAGCTGACTGATCAAATCATATCACTTTATTGTCACAGTCATATACACAAGTGCTACTGTGGGTGAAAGTCTTGGGTGCAGTTCCGAGCAACATAGCAGTCATGACAGTGATGAGATATAAACCAATTTACAATAACATCAGATTACGCAAAATGATTTACATATCTAATATACACATAATTACACAGCACAATATACGTACAAATAATAATATACAATACATACAATATAGAATACACAGTATACAATAAAAATTGTAAATATAAAATATACAGCCGTGTCAAAAAGTATTGGCATTGACATACATTTTGTGTTTCACAAAGTTTTCTGCTTTAGTTGTTGTAGTGTTGATTCACATTGTTCCTAGAGTGTTATGCAGAGTGATAAGATGCAGTTTAAATAATTGAAAAAGCTTAATTGGACAAAAAAATTTACTTTATCACAAAAACCCAAATTTCACAGTTTTTTGGCCCTGGCAAAAAATGACCAGCTAACATCATTTCACTAAACATATCAGCATCACCTGGGAAAGTGTGAACAAGTACTAGTCAGGTGAAATCAATCTATCATTCTGATTGGATTATAAGAGCAGACTGATTGCTATAAAAGGAGGGAAGAAGTGCTTCCAATCATCATGTTCTTGTTAGCAATGGTTACCTCTAAAGTAAGATGTGCTGCCATCATCTCTTTGCATCAAAATGGCCCTCTGCAAGGAAATTACTGCAAAGAATATTGCACACTGTCATGAATGAAGAATTCAAAACGTCCTGCAAGAGCAACTTCTCCCAACAATCCAGGAGCAATTTGGTGATGATCCGTGCAATTTCCAGCATGATGGAGCACCATGTCATAAGGCAAGAGTGATAATGATGTGGCTCGGAGATCATTACACTGAAATTTTGGAAGCAACTCCTCGGATCTTAATTCCATTGAGAACCTGTGGTCAATCCACAAAAGGCGAGTAGACAAGTAGAAGCCCACAAATTTGGATTAACTCCGAGCAATAATAAGGCAAGAATGGATCACCATCAGTGAGGATTTGGCCCAGAAGCTGACATCTAGCATGCCAGAGTGAATTGCAGAGGTTATGAATAACAAGGGTCAACACTGTAAATATTGACACTGTAAATATTGATATCTTCTTTTTGCCAATGAAAGCCTTTAAAACTTATGAAATGCTTATCATTGTTTTCCAGTATACCATAGAAACATGTGAAAAAATAATCTACAAATACTGAAGGAGCAAACTTTGCAAAAGACAAAATGTATATCACTGCCAATACTTTTGACCACTTTTGGTCAGTTTGCGCCACAATTTGCAGGGCTTTGCAGTTGAGGGCGGTGCTGTTGCCATACCAGGCAGTAATGCAGCCAGTCAGGATGCTCTCTTCAGTGCTAGTGTAGAACCGTGTGAGGATATGGTGGTTCATTCCAAAATTCCTCAGCCGTCTCAGGAAGAAGAGGCGATGGTGAGCCTTCTTCAAAATGGTCTCAGTGTAGACGGGATATGTGAGTTCCTCTGTGATGTGGACACAGAGGAACTTGAAGCTGCTGACTCTCTCCACTGGTGCTCCATTGATGGTGATGTGGCTGTGTTCTCTGCCTTCTCTCCTGAAGTTCACCACAAGCTCCTTGGTCTTACTGACGTTGAGGGAGAGGTTGTGCTCATTATGCCAGTTTGTCAGAGTGTGTACCTCCTCTCTGTAGGCTGATTCAACATTGTCAGTTATCAGACCTACCACCATTGTATCATCAGCAAACTTAATGATGGCATTGGAGCTGTGTGTTGCCACACAGTCATGTGTGTACAGGGAATACAGGAGTGGGCTAAGAACACAGCCCTGCTGGGCTCCAGTGTTGAGGTTCAGCGATGAGGAGATGTTGCTGCCCATTCTAACCACCTGGAGTATGCTTGACAGCAAGTCCAGGATCCAGCTGCACAGCAAGCTGTTTAAGCCCAGAGCCCGGATTTTTACATCAAGCTTGGAAGGCACTATGGAGTTGAATACTAAACTGTAGTCTACAAACAGCATTCTCACATACGTGTTCCTTTTTTCCAGGTGGGAGAGAGCAGTGTGTGGTGTAGATGCATTGCCATTATCAATGGAGTGGTTGTTGCAGTATG
Organism: Xyrauchen texanus; assembly: GCF_025860055.1. Classification (NCBI taxonomy): domain Eukaryota; kingdom Metazoa; phylum Chordata; class Actinopteri; order Cypriniformes; family Catostomidae; genus Xyrauchen; species Xyrauchen texanus. The sequence continues at coordinate 22,852,530 of NC_068276.1, read as the reverse complement.
CAAACTGCAGTGAGCAGATGTAATCTCTGATTAGTCTCTCAAAGCATTTGGTGATGATGGCGGTCAGAGCAATTTTGAGTGATTTTGGATTGCTTTGGTACAGGCACAATGGTGGGCATTTTAAAGCATATGGGGTCCACAGACAAGGAGAGGGAAATGTTGAACATGTCAGTAAAAACACCAGCCAGTTGGTTTGCGCACGCTCTGATGACGCAGCCTAGAATGCTGTCTGGACCTGTGGCTTTACGGATATTCACCTGTCAGAAAGATTGGGTTACATCCGATACAGAGACAAAGAGTGAACTAACTCCTGTAGCTTCGGCCACGAGAGCTCTCTCAGTGAGGGCAGTGTTATTTCCCTCGAAACAAGCATAAAAAGTATTTAGCTCATCCGAGAGAGAGGCAGCGCTGTTCACGGCTGAGTTTTTTTCCCTTTGAAGTCTGTGATGATATGAATTCCCTGCCACATACTTCTAGAGTCAGTGTTGAATTGACCTTCAATCTTGTCCCTGTACTGGCTTTTGGCTGCTCTAATAGTTTTGCGGAGGGCATAACTGCTCCTTTCACGTTCCGGGAATTAAAAGGGGTCACAGTAAGTGCCACACGAACATTGCTATTAATCCATGGTTTCTGGTTCAGGTAGATCTGTATAGTTTTGGTCGGTACAACGTCCTCTATGCACTTACTGATGAAACACCTTACGGTTACACGTCAGCCTCAATGTGGACATCAGAGGCGGACCGGTAAATCTCCATGTCAAGTCAAGTGGTTTTTATTGTCGTTCAACCATATACAGTTAGTACAGTACACAGCGAAACGAAACAATGTTCCTCCACGACCATGGTGCTACATAAAACAACATAGGACAAACACAGAACCATATGAGACTACACAGACTAAATAACATTTGTACATAATATTTCTACATAAAGTGCACTTGCAAACGTGTGCAAAAAAGTATGGGACAGTACAATAAATTACTAAGAGAACACAATAGACACAGTAAGAGTCAGTGCAGCACCGACCAGTACACATTTGTAATGAATAGTGCAAAAAATTGACATTTTCTAAAAATGCCAAATGTAAACATAACATAATATGAAATAGTGTTCTATGGACATAGCAGTTATTGAGGTAGAAGCCAGGTAAAGTGACAAAGAATTAAAGTGCAACTCTGGACATGTGCAAAAGTTGGATGGTGTACAGGTGTGTGTACGTCAGTCCAGTCTCTGAGTATTAAGGAGTCTGATGGCTTGGGGATTGGGTTACACAGTCTGGCTGTGAGGGACCGAATGCTTCGGTACCTCTTGCTAGATAGCAGGAGGGAGAAGAGTTTGTGTGAGGGTTGTGTGGGGTCATCCACAATGCTGGTTGCTTTGCGGATGCAGCGTTTTGTGTAAATGTCTTTGATGGAGGGAAGAGATGATCTTCTCAGCTGTCCTCACTATCCTCTGCAGGGCTTTGCGGTCCGAAACGGTGCAAGTCCCAAACCAGGCAGTGATGCAGCTGCTCAGGATGCTCTCAATAGTCCCTCTATAGAATGTAGTGAGGACTGGATGTGGGAGATGTGTTTTCTCAGCCTTCGAAGAAAGTAGAGACGCTGCTGGGCTTTCTTGGTAATAGAGCTGGTGTTGAGGGACCAGGTGAGGTCCTCCGCCAGGTGAACACCAAGGAATTTGGTGCTCTTGACGATCTCCACAGAGAAGCCATCGATGTTCAGCGGAGAGTGGTCACTCTGTGCTGTCCTAAAGTCAACAATGATCTCTTTTGTTTTGTCCACATTCAGAGACAGGTTGTTGGCTCTACACCAGTCTGTTAGCCGCTGCACCTCCTCTCTGTATGCTGACTCGTTGTTCTTGCTGATGAGACCCACCATGGTCGTACGGCGAACTTAATGATGTGGTTCGAGCTGTGCATTGCTGCACAGTCGTGAGTCAGCAGAGTGAACAGCAGTGGACTGAGCACACAGCCCAGGGGGTCCCAGTACTCAGTGTGGTGGTGGTGGAGATGCTGCTTCCGAACCGGACTGACTGAAGTGTCCCAGTCAGGAAGTCCAGGATCCAGTTGCAGATGGAGGTGTCCAGGCCCAGTAGGTTCAGCTTTCCAATCAGGTGCTGAGGAATTATTGTGGTGAATGCTGAGCTGAAGTCTATGAACAGCATTCGAACATATGAGTCCTTTTTATCTAGGTTGGTGAGGGCCAGATGTAGGGTGGTGGCGATGGTGTCGTCTGTTGAACGGTTTGGACGATACGCGAACTGCAGCTGGGTCTCAATGTGCCTCATGACGAGCCTCTCGAAGCACTTCATGATGATGGGTGTGAGTGCAACAGGATGGTAGTCGTTGAGGCAGGACACTGAAGACTTCTTTGGCATGGGGACGATGGTGGTGGCATGGTAGATGGGTTGACTCTGCGTAGAGTTTTCCTCATATCAGCCGTGTTAAGACAGAGCACCTGGTCGTTGGGAGGAGGGGTGGTCTTTCTCACCACCACATCGTTCTGCGCCTCAAACTGAGCATCTGGAAGGGAGGCATCTTTGTCACAGGCAACTGATGTTGTTCTGTAGTTGGTGATGGCCTGGATGCCCTGCCACATGCGCCGCGTGTCACCGCTGTCCTGGATGTGATGCGTGTGCGTACTTTGCCTCTCTGATGGCCCGCGACAGTTTGGCAGTTGCTGTTCTTAGGGCCACCTTGTCACCTGTCTCGGGTCCTCAGCAGCGCACGCACCTCCACAGTCATCCACGGCTTCTGGTTGGAGCGTGTGGTGATGGCCTTGGTGAAAGTGACATCATCAATGCACTTGCTGATGTAGCAGATCACCAAGTTTGTGTAAGGATGATAATGCAGCAGTCCCTCGTCTCTCATTGGAAAGAGATCTGAGGTCTCAGCTCGCAGAGCTTGTTGTCCAGAGACTGAACATTTGCCAGTAGAATACTAGGTAGTGGGGGACGATTTGCACAACTTCTTAGTCTGATAAGAATGCCGGCTCTCCTTCCCTTTTTCTGGCTACATTTCCCCGGCTGGGCAGCCCAGACAAAGGGCTCCGCTGTCATGTTTGTAAACATTGGGTTGACATTGAGGAATTTAAAGTCCGGTTTTCGGTGTGCTATTGCAGAACTACTGTCCAAAATTGTTTGTCTATCGTAGACGATAAGGCAGACAACATCCAAGACAAAAAAACATAAGAATTGTAGACAAAACAAACAAAAAACGGCAATGTTGGGTTGGAGCTTGCAACGCAGCAGCCATACTCGCCGCCGTCTAGAACTCTAATGATGCCAGCTGACTTGATGCACGTCAAACTGAACCGGCTTATAACTGAATTGTTGCTTGTTGTCAACAATCATATTTAAGCAATTTGTAATAAAATGCTAATCATTTATATGACTTTATTTTTTTTAAATTTACTCACAAAAATATAAATCTGATTTTTTGATAAATTAAAAAAATGCGGCAAATATTTTCATCTTTCACATGGTGCACCATAGTAGATTAGGATAAAAGATTTAAGATCTAAAATTACCACCAGGATGTAGTGTGTTTTATCCATTTATTCATAGTCCTCACTTTATTATTAACTGTGGGTTTGTCACCCTGAGGCAGCAATGCACAATAGATGGTTAACTTTCACAATCTTAAAAATCTATGAAATCTTGCACTGTCAATGTTATTCTACCTTTCACGATTACTTAAAGGGATAGTTTACCCAAAAATGACAATGAAATAATAATTTACTCACTCTTATGTTGTTTGAAAATTATATGACTTTCTTTTCTTTTCTTTTCTGTCTTTGACTTTATTGTCTTTCCGTTTATGTTCATTACTCATGATGTGACTTGCTATTATTAACCTTTGACCTCTTAGATCCTGGCATGGGGTTTGCGTAACCTGAAGAGTTTCCAGCTGGCCAGTGTGACATCTCCTAGTCTCCAGGTGGAATGTGGGGGACATGTCGTTCAGTCATGTGTCATTCGAAATACTAAGAAGAACCCTAACTTTGATGTCAATACTCTGTTCATTGATGTGGTAAGCTCCAGATCAATTTTTTTTCAGCAAGTAGTAAAATTACACTTTTCTATTGGCATCTGTATCTATTCGACTTTTTATATATTCATCAAGGATGCATGAAAAAATTAATCCAGTTATTGTAACAATCAAAAGTTCACTGTAAATATTTTAACCTTTGAACTTTGTCTGAACCCTCTTCAGAAATGTGTTATTGTAGATTCTTAATGTAGATAAAATTATCTGTTACAGAATGCTGCTAACCAGTTGTGACAGCGTTATATACATTGTTGTTACGCTGTCCTTCTCATAGGAGATGTTTCAGCAGTAATGACTGGCACAGTAACAATGCTCCCCAGCAATGAGCTTGACTGGGAAAGTTATTTGCTCTGTCATTCGGGGTCAGCCCTGTGCCATACCATGTCATGTTTTCATCAGTTCAGGGTGCTAAATGCTTTCACAGTGAGAGGTTCCAAAGGTTCTTTGGAATTACAATTAAAACAGAGGAATTAACAAGTCATTACATTAAGAGTTAAAACTAACAAGAAATGGGGGCCTGGGTAGCTCAGTGAGTAAAGACGCCGAGTTTGAATCCAGGGCATGCTGAGTGACTCCAGTCAGGTCTCCTAAGCAACGAAATTGGCCCGGTTGCAAGGAGGGTAGAGTCACATGGGGTAACCTCCTCGTGATTGCTATAATGTGGTTCTCGCTCTCGGTGGTGGCATGGTGAGTTGTGCATGGATGCCGCAGTGAATAGCATGAAGCCTTCACACACGTTGTGTCTCTGTGGTAAAATTCTCAACAAGCCATGTGATAGGATGCGCGGATTGACAGTTTCAGACTTGGAGGCAACTGAGATTCATCCTCCGCCACCAGGATTGAGTCACTATGCCACCACGAGGACTTGGAGCGCATTGGGAATTGGGCATTCCAAATTGGTTAGAAAAGAACTAACAAGAAAGGTTTTGTTCTATATATTAATACTTGTACTCTTCACAATCTCCTTTGGACTGTAGCGGCTGCCCAAAGAGGACCTTTACATGCCCCCATTAGTGATTAAGGTTATAGACAACCGACAGTTTGGCAGGAAGCCAGTGGTGGGCCAGTGCACAGTCCGCTCATTGAATGAGTTCCACTGCCAGCCAAAGAGCATTGAGAGAGAACCTAAAGAAGCAGAATTTGGTAAGACGTCTTGGCCTGCATGCGGATGGTAGGGATTTAAGAGATGAAATAAGCATGGCAAGTTGTAATTAAAGTATGACATGGCAAAATCATAAGAAATCAAATGAGTTGGCTCATGCCCAAACCTTAACCTAACCAAACCATGATTTGAATAGGAAAATGACTTGTGTTTCATGGAAGAGAAACATCTGGGTTTGAATGAGTTTTCTTATGATTTTCCAAAACCTAAACCTAACCATAAAGCCTATCCCCTTTCCCAAACAGTAAACCTACCCATAGGAAGATACCTTGTTGTGTATCATGGAAAGAAAGAAAACACTGGGGTTTGGAATGGGATGAGGAATACGTATTACAAGTTCTTGACATACTTCATTTATGTGTATTAATATATATGGAATGAGTAGCCACATTTGTTCACAAACGCATCCTATATTAAAATAAAGTTTGGATAGAAGGCTAGCTAAAACATTATGCCTGTATTGTATCAAGTTGAAATTCAATATCTTATGATTTCGCCATCTTGCAAATTATTTTGTTGTCATGAGTGTTTTGAAAATAAGGGAATGATGAAGTAATGCAGCTTGAACCATATTGTTCCCAACTGAATATTATGTATGAATGAAAAACTGTATGAAGAAAGCGAACATAACAAATATATTAAAGCCTTGACTTCTGATGAGTCTTTTCTTACTTTTTATTACGAGCTATTTTAGAGATTCTTTGACTTGGATAATGAACCACACTTTTAGCTTTCTTTTTTAAGGTACCTCAGATTCATGAAAATTGCTAATAGCATATTATTTGTCAACAGAGGCAATTGCTCACATCCCTAGTGATGAAGTTCTGATTGATATCGATGACAAGGAGCTTCTCATTCCTGGACAAGTAAGCTCTTAGAACTTCTAAGACACTCTTCTGTAGACCTATTGCTGATACAGTATGTATTTTTGTATTCTGATTTTTTCAAATGTAAGACATAAGATAAGCCAAAGTGAGATTTTGGACTGCCTTGTAATGTTGCTATGGTACCATGTTAGTCAACTCAAGGCACAATATGGGGTGGGAGTGTGATGGAATCATGAATTCTGTACCACGATGGAAAACTATTTGGCAGTTGTATCTATGATGAATGCTTACACCATCTTGAGACAATGACACATTTCACTCTCTGAGAAAGAGCCCAGAGCCCTTTAATGACGCCTCCTTGAGCTGTCATCAATTCCCTCTCATAACTACGACCTAAAAATACACCCACAAAATAAACAAAAACAACATTACAAAAATGATCAAGAAGGATTAAGAGTATTGGAAAATTGTTTCCATGCCTCAGCTTTAACCTTTCAGCCTTTATGTGTTCAACGAGAGCAGAATATCAAATTTGGGGCCTCATGGCTCACTTGGTTTCCTTGGCAATGTATTGTATTCACAAAGTTTAATTCAGCTTTTGACCTTCCAGCATGGCTGGCAGGGCTTCCCTGTGGAAGAGAGACATTCTGTCATTTGCTGAGTGGTAAGGGGAATACTTCACGCTTGGCCTTTTGAGCTCAGTTTTTAAAGCCCACACCCAGCTCTAGTTAAAGGCTATTAATGGGGCTCTTTTCTTCTGCATTTGCTATGTTTTCCATTTATCTAATCCGAGGACTTAAAGAGAAGATTAAATTTGTTCTTTTTATAAAGTTGTTCAATTTCAATCATCTTGAATTCATCTATTAGTAGCCGAATGATGAACCTGAAATGTCACATAACACATGTGGATTATACAGTCCCAACAAATAAATAAGACAGAAGCCACTCTGCCTAATTTCATTCCAGATTCTCAAGACAATTCAATCGCCATCGTTGGACAAACCACATTCAGTTGAATTCTCAGGAATTTACCACCAAAGTACATGGTAGCTTTTCTCAGTTTAAAAAAATAAAACAATCATTTTCTGAAAATGATTGTAATAACCATGTATTGACTGATTTCTTTTAAGGCTGGGCAATATGATGGCATTAATTGTGTGACGATAGAAATTTCCCAACAGGTATAGATTTTGCTAGAGCATTTATGCTACAATGGATGTCAATACACAGCTATTAGTGTAATCTCTAGATGAGTCTAGATGAGGGAGAACTTGTTACTTAGGGGTGTAATGCAAAGTGTAGTTTAGCTGAAACTTGCTGCATACAGTATTTATATTGTGTAGTGAGTATTGGTGTGCATTTATTGTCTTTTCTACAACAGCAATTGTAAGTGGCCCATACAATCAGATATTATAATAAGAACTGTATATTTTTACATTTTAGTTTTACTGTTTTGAGTCTTTTATCATTAACTTCAAATAATGTATATCCAGTGTCTTAGATAATGTAATTCACTGGATTATCCAAACATTGCCATTAACACATAGTTAGTATTAAAATAATAAATATTTCTGTAGTGTAATTTCAAATTAGTTATATTATGGTCTAACATTGTGGTCCACAACAGTCTCAGACACACATGCTACTGCAGAGGCCATAAAATACTCTTTACTTATAATGCCTTGTGTTCTGTATTTTGATTGTGTACAAAGCACTACAGAAAGCTGGTCTGAACTCCCTTGTGCATTAAATGAAACTTGAGCACCATCATTTCCCCAAAGACTCCAGTTTGGCTTGGCCCAGAACCCAAAACTATTCCCTTGTGTTCTCTTAAAAAACACATATTGGTAAAGAGGATCAGGTCTGTCACTGGGAGCAGATTGTTGGCGAGGCCAAACACAACATCATAGGGGAAGTAACACCCATCTGGAGCCTTTGTGGATTTGCTACTTTCTTTAGCGGGTTAAATGATATACTCTAGAAACAGGGCGCTAAAAGCAAGTACCCATGTAGAGCAGCTTTGAAAAGGTTTATGAGGTTGAACTTGCGTGAAATCTACTGAAAAGGTTAGATTTTGATCCTACATCTTGGTGGCTTAGCCCAAAGGCCTTTAGACAGGGATAGAGTCAGGATTGTGATGCGTAAAGTGGCAAACAGCCCCTCTAATGTGTGCGCTTCAAAATGCTCTGTAATACAACTCCCCTAGTTGGAGGACAACAGCAAACAAATGGGCCTGGTCCTAATTAGCTGTTCTACTGAGTAGCTGCGTGGAGTCCTCTCTCTTGTTGTATTTATTATGCCCTGGCACTATACAGCAGAAGGCGCTGCAAGGGTTCAGTCCTCTCTCTGATGTGGTGAGTCCTCATCTTGGGCAACTGCATCCCCCCACTCCTAGCCGCTCACCACCGGCGCCACAATAACTGCCACCCCCCTACCCCCACACCACCCCTGCTAGGGGTCGGCTTTGGGGGAATCAGAGCACTCGATTACAGGCCTTAGTGACCAGGTCCCTTGTTTATGAGCCACCAATCTGATGCCTTGTCAAAGACTCGAGAGCACAGTTTACATGACACTCATATAAGACCATAACAATCCTCTTTTCTTGAGAGGATAGATTGTGCTTGTGTCCCTGCTGAAGACAGTGTAAATGGTGCACCATGTCATGCACTTATTTGAATAGCTGGTTTTTCCAGATGGCCATACGTTTAACACGGCACCCAACATTTTTAGTATATTTATATTGTGGTGTAATAAAGTAAGCTTGATTCACATAATTTCACTGGGATGTGGTTACAGCATGGGAAGACACAGCTCTGGCAGAGGCAAAACTGCTATTTGTAACACCAACCTACCATATTACTGTAATCACCCACACCATGTGCATCAGAATCCAAAGGAATGACAGAATTTCAGCAAGATTGTTCCAGTAAAAGTAATTAGCTATGAGACATTTTCATTATGGGGATGATATCTCCCAGGCTCATCAGGGTGTACATCTCTGCCTAAAATGCGATTTTACCCAAAGCAGTTGTTTATTTGCTGCATTTAATCATTGTCCACCTAAAATATACAGTACCACTGAGATACTTTTGCATTTGTACAGTTACATGTTTCTTATATACATACATATTTTGTGGGTTGCACAAATCTACAGTTACTTATTGTGTGTTTCTGTATTCAGTTTTATTAGTAACACTTTACAAGGTCCCATTCATTAACAAAGTGAATGCATTAGGAATCATGAACTAACAATGAATACTGATTTGTACACAATTAGTAAACTTGGTTAATGTTAATTTATCAAAATACTCTTTATATTGCATTAACGTCTAGGTTACGTATGTAACCTCCGTTCCCCGATGGAGGGAACGAGACGTTGTGTCAGAGAAGCGACACTAGGGGTCTCTCTTGTGCGCCAATATTCACCTCTGAACTATGAAAAAAGGCCAATGAGAGTTGGCAACCAGTATTTGCATGTCCCGCCCCCGGACATACGGGTATTTAAGTGGCGCAAATACGGGAGTTCATTCAGGATTTTTCTGAGGAGCCGGAAATGGTCCGGCCACAACAGTGGCTCGGCTCAGCGACGTGGCAGGGGAGACACAACGTCTCGTTCCCTCCATCGGGGAACGGAGGTTACATACGTAACCTAGACGTTCCCCTTCTGTCGCACTCTCCACGATGTGTCAGAGAAGCGACACTAGGGGTCCACTTATAAAAGTGCCATGCGCTGAGCCGTGTTCTTGAACTGCTGATACAGGAGCGAGCAGGTATTCTTACGTGCAGGACGACCAACTGTATCAGGCTGCACGTACCCTTCCCCAATGCCCCATTTAAGCCATCAGGATTCCTTATCGTTACCCTGGAGGGGGGAACAAGGTGCTGGCCGCCAACCTGGGAGCAGGCCAAGCCTGGCCGGGCCTCTTTTCTCTCTATGTTTCTCGCATAGAGCAACTAAGGCCGGGGCCCTTACACGCATTGAGGGAAGGGGGTCTTAGCCCTTATTCAGGGCAGAGAAGACCCTGCGGAGGCCACGCCTACCCGAGAGGGGAGGCAAGTTTAAGTGGCAAAACCATCAGAGGCCTGCTTAGGGCCTATGTGGAAAAGTCAGTGCGGTGGTGGATCCAGCCTCATAGAGGGGGGAACATACAGCACGGCAACCGAGGCAGCCATGACTGCCTAAGGGAAACACGGGAGTCAGCTCGCCAGAGGGGACAGAACTGTGGTGTTACACACAGGGGGAGTCCGAAGGAGGCCTTACATGTGGAGCACCTATACCAGTACAGGGTAGCTTGCGGTACCCGCAGTGGCTTGGGTCAGCGAGTTCCTCCGCTGAACTGCGACCCACGAGGGCTAGGGAGGAATCAACCAGTGTCCCAAACCTGAGATCTCCTGGGAATGAAGGATCACGGTCTTAGGATCACGAAAGTATCTGCCGGACCGAACTCCAGGCAAGCGTCGCTAACAGAGAACGCATGCAGGTCCCCGACCCTCTTGATGGAAGCGAGCGCGATCAGCAGGGCAGTCTTGAGAGAGAGGGCCCTGAGTCCAGCTGAGTCAAGCGGCTCGAAAGGGGGTCTCTGGAGTCCCGTAAGGATGACTGAGAGATCCCAGGAGGGGAACAGGTTAGGCCGGGAGGGAGTTATCCTCCGGGAACCTTTTAGGAACTTGACGATTAAGTCGTGCTTACCAAGAGACTTGCCGTCTACCGTGTCGTGGTGGGCCGCGATAGCGGCAACATACACCTTGAGGGTGGAGGGGGACAGCCTCCTCTCCAGCCTCTCATGAAGAAACACGAGCACTGACCTAACTGCACACTTCTGCGGGTCTTCGGCTCGGGAAGAACACCAGTCCGTGAACAGACGCCACTTTAGAGCGTAGAGATGCCTGGTAGAGGGGGCTCTGGCTTGATTGATTGTATCTATGACGGTCAGTGGTAGGCCGGCTAGATCTTCCGCATCCCATCCAAGGGCCAGACGTGGGGGTTCCAGAGGTCTGGGTGCGGGTGCCAGAGCGTGCCCAGTCCCTGAGAAAGAAGGTCCTTCCTCAGGGGAATTCGCCAGGGAGGGGCTGTCGTGAGGAGCGTGAGGTCCGAAAACCAAGTCCGGGTGGGCCAGTAAGGGGCTACCAGAATGGCTTGCTCCTCGTCCTCCCTGACCTTGCATAGCACCTGTGCAAGAAGGCTCACTGGGGGAAATGCGTACTTGCGCAGCCCCGCCGTCCAGTTGTGTGCCAACGCGTCTGCCCCGAGGGGAGCCTCTGTCCGGGCATACCAGAGAGGGCAGTGGGAGGTTTCTTGGGAGGCAAACAGGTCTACCTGAGCCTTGCTGAACCGGTCCCAAATCAGCTGGACCGACTGGGGGTGGAGCCTCCACTCTCCGCCAGGCAAGCTTTGTCTTGACAGCGCGTCCGCTATCACATTGAGGTTGCCGGGGATGTGAGTGGCGCGCAGTGACTCCAGTCGCTGCTGACTCCAAAGGAGGAGACGACGGGCGAGCTGTGACATGTGGAGGGAGCGTACTCCGCCTTGGCGGTTTATGTAGGCTACGACCATGGTGCTGTCTGTCCTGACTAGGATGTGTTTGTTCCGAATTAATGGAAGAAACTTCTGCAGGGCCAGAAAAACAGCCAGCAGCTCTGGGCAGTTGATGTGCCAGTGCAGCGGGCCTCGGTTCCACCGGCCTGTGGCTGCGCGCCCGTTGCACACGGCGCCCCAACCCAGTTTGGAGGCGTCGGTTGTGACCAGAACGCGTCGGGACACCTGCTGCAAGGGTACTCCTGCCCTTAGAAAGCAGAGGTCTGTCCAGGGTTTGAAGGTTTGGCGGCAGGCAGAGGTAACTTTTACGTTGAGCGTGCCGCGGCGCCATGCTCATCTCAGGACTCGAGTCCGGAGCCAGTGCTGAAGTGGTCTCATATGCATCAACCCCAGCGGCGCGGCCACCGCGGAGGATGCCATATGCCCCAAGAGCTGTTGGAAACGTTTTAGCGGGACCACGGTGCCTGGCTTGAAGGAAGCGAGGCATTTCAGCACTGACTGAGCACGCTCGTTGGAGAGACGTGCTGTCATTGGGACTGAGTCTAACTCCAGACAGAGAAAAGAGATGCTCTGGACTGGGGAGAGCTTGCTCTTTTCCCAGTTGACCTGAAGCCCCAAACGGCTGAGGTGGCTGAGCACCTGGTCTCTGTGTGCGCATAGTAACTCTCGGGAGTGGGCCAGTATGAGCCAGTCGTCAAGGTAATTGAGTATGCGTATGCCGGCTTCTCGGAGCGGGGCAAGAGCTGCCTCTGCGACTTTCGTGAAGACGCGAGGGGACAGAGACATGCCGAAGGGGAGGACTTTGTACTGATACGCCTGGCCGTCGAACACGAACCTTAGGAAGGGTCGATGTCGAGGGCGAATTGAGACGTGGAAGTACGCGTCCTTCAGGTCTACCGCTGCGAACCAATCTAGATGCCGGACGCCAGATAGAATTTGTTTCTGGGTGAGCATTTTGAACGGGAGTTTGGACAAGGTCCGATTGAAAACTCGCAGGTCCAAGATCGGTCGTAAGCCGCCGCCTTTCTTGGGTACAACGAAGTAAGGGTTGTAGAAACCCTTCTTCATTTCGGTTGGAGGGACAGGCTCTATCGCGTCCTTTAATAGAAGGGAGGCGATTTCTTTGTGCAGGGAATGGGCATGTTGGCCGTGTACTGCGGAAAAATGTACGCCCATGAAGGGGGGCGGAGACCTGGCAAACTGAATTGCGTAACCGAGTCGAATGGTCCGGTGCAGCCAGCGTGACGGGTTGGGCAGTGAAAGCCACGCCACACCGCGTCCATGGAGCCGGGACTGTTGAGGCCTGAAAGCAGAGTGCCGTGAGAACGGCATTTGCGGGCCAGGTGACCCCAGAGACAACAAGGAAATAGCTCTATAGAGTGTAAAGAATTTAACAAAAAATTCTCCTCCCGGCCCTCCACCGGGGAATGGAGTGGTCTTACCAGCTCCGGAGCTAACGTCTCGGTCTCTGGGTCTGTCATCTCAGGAGCGCCTGGGAGCCTTCTGTGTCCTCACGGAGGTCCATGAGACGATGGGCGTCCAACTTCTGCGGGGAGCGGCGGGGGGTTTCGAGGGGGTTCACCCGGTGAACCGGAGCCCGTCACTGTCCCCAGATTGTTTTCATCGCCCGCGGCGCCTGCCTCAATCCCGTAGGTAGGAGGCGAGGCGTGGGGGGCGGCTGAAGCGTTTTTTTCTCACTACAAGAAAAAGCCTACGACCGCAATGCTGTCATGGCTATGTTCTCGTACTGAAAACATAGACCATTCATAAAAACGCTGCCTGCGTGTGATCGCAACCCAGAAATGCAAGGCAGTTTTTATGGCCGTCAGAGGTGGGGAGAATCAACGCATCCAGAAACTACACAGAGGCGGAAAATCATCTTTAAAAAGACGCGTCCTGAGAAGGACGTTCAACGCCGCTGTGTTTTGCTCTTTTAGAGCGAAATTCACTCTTTTAGAATAACTCTTTCGAGTTGTCTGCGCTGTCGAAGCGCCCAGGGGCAAGAATGCACAGCCATGCATGAATGAAAAAGCCGCTGTTGTGCGCCGTCAGATCCAACAGCATGCAGAGCGTCAGAGGATTAAACAGGAACTTGGTGTGTAACTGCATGCACGACCATCGGCTCCGAAGAAATTTTCTGAATGAACTCCCGTATTTGCGCCGCTTAAATACCCGTATGTCCGGGGGCGTGACATGCAAATACTGGTTGCCAACTCTCATTGGCCTTTTTTCATAGTCCAGAGGTGAATATCGGTGCTCAAGAGAGACCCCCAGTGTCGCTTCTCTGACACAACGTGGAGAGAGCGTCAGAAAGGGAACTAATGATATACAACAGTTAGTTCCGGTTCTCAAATCTGATTGGATGAGAGACATTCCATGAGCACTGATGGTCAGACGCTTCACCGTTGTGTTTGTGCCATTCTAAACTAAGGTGTAAGAGCAGTTCATATCTGTTAGGAGTTACTGTCTTTATTTTTTAAATTACATATGATAGCCAGCAGGTGGTGGCAAAAGATAATTTTTGTGTGTAATATGAGGCAGTTGGTGACTTAAAGTGAATCCGTTAGTCATTGTTTACATAGAACAGCGCTCCATGATCGCTCGTATTACCACTACATTACTTAAGCTAGGACATGGTTTTAAACGGCTTTAAATTAACAATTTCAGGATTAAGGCTCATCGCAGCTGAGAGACACAACGGACTGTTTGATTACAGAATTCGAGGCGCTTACCGAGTTTCCACATTGGATACACACTGTTTAAAATTGCGTAGGACATCGCTGTTTCTATACTGAATGACTCTTGCACGGCTACCACGAAATAGGGAGAAATACCCCTGCTTGGATGCTATATTTCCACTGAGAAATCTGACCTTCAGAATGCTGACAGCATCTCTGCTTGGGAGATGCAACAGTTGATCACACACACTCCGTCTCTCCCTCTCTCTCTCTCTCTCTCTCTATCACACACAAAGACAAAGACACATAGACATGCACACACCCATCAATCCATACTTGTTTATCTAATAACTTGTTAGAAACAGCACAAGCCGTGATACTATTTCTGAAGTGAACTTTTTGAATTACTAACAGAAGCTTGGACGCATCATTTGTTTTGAACCAGCTACAGAAGATTCTGATCTGTAGTGTAATAAGGTAGTTCCATGCACAAATGCATTTTATGACCTTTTTATGACATTTTATGATTTAATGGTTTTTCCTAAAGAGTAATGGCAAGAGTGCTATATGGCCCAACATCAGCACTGCTGTAATTACTTATGGCACTCAGCCTGCAGCCTCGTGCCTGTGGCCGAATCACAGCAGTGCTGATGTAGGGCCATATAGCACTCTTGCTCGTGTGATATTACTTAATTAACATACACAAATTTCGAAGTAGAACAATTTATTATTTGTAGAAATTAACATTAACCAATATTGATAAAAGCTGTGAAATTTGTTCATTTAAGTTTCATATTAACTATTGTGTTAGCTAATGTTAATGAATACAACCTTATTGTAAAATGTTACCACTGTATCTTAGATTTAATAAAAATTATATTGTTGTTATTTTCAGTATTTTTGTCAGGGTAGAGACCAGGAGATCGGAGGTAAGTGATTCAAATATAGTTTTATTCAAGTATAGAAGGTGAAAGGTAAGTATCAGGTGACTTTTCAGGTGCTGGTTTAGTGAAGATAGTTCAGTTGCACGGAGAACAACTGGAAATCCAAATGACTTGGATCGTAGAACATTCACTCTGTATCAGTTCGTTAACTCCTTCTCTTTCTAGGAGCAATCGGGCCGGTTTGATCAGATCTCAGACAAGGGTTCAGGAATCGGATAAGTGATCTGGAGATGGCAGAACAACAGTGCATAGGGTTAGTATGAATCAGGTAAGAAAACGGAATACTCAGGTTTTCAGGATCGACGGAGATATCAGGACTCAGGGAGAAATGGTCTGTTCCTGTTGGAGGCTTGACAAAAACTGGATACAAGGTGAGTGTTTTTATGAGTTGGCTGATGAGGTGATAAGTGATGACCAGGTGTTTGTGATTTAGAATTCTGGGGAGAGTGATCTTTGAGTGGTGGACTGCAATGAACTTGACTGATCTCTGACATTACCCCCTCCAGAGTCCACGCCAGCGGACCTAGTACCTTGACGTCGTGGGGGTCTACCTCGGGTCATGGAGCAGGCCTTTCAGGATGAAGTTCGGTGGAATTCTGTGAGTAACATGGGGTCGAGGATGTCCCTTCGAGGTACCCAACACCTCTCTTCTGGGCCATAGTCTTCCCAGTCTACCAGATATTCGAGTAGACCCCTACGACGTTGGGAGTCCAGGATTTCTCTAACAGTATAGATGGGGTCGGCTTCAATGGGAGGTACTGGGGGGTTGTCATCGTGCACTAGGTCTGTGGAGGGAACAGGAACAAGTGGATGATGGGGTTTCAAGAGTGAGACGTGGAATGAGGGGTGGATGCGATATTGGGCTGGTAAATGGAGCTGGTAGGTGACTGGGTTAAGTTGTCTTACAACGGGAATGGACCAATGTATCTCGGACTTAGTTTACGACAAGGGAGTCTTAGACGGATGTCTCTGGTCGAAAGCCAGACCAGTTGCCCAGGCTGATATTCGGAGTGTTACTGCGGTGAATGTCTGCGAAGTGTTGTTGACGGTTCAAGGCTTGTTGGAGATGATGATGAGTTTGGTTCCATACCCTCTCACTGTTTTGGAACCAAGTGTTAACTGCTGGGGACTTCAGATGACTCACCGGACCATGGAAACAATGGTGGTTGATAACCCAGTACACATTGAAATGGTGTGAGATTCGTGGAGGTTTGTCGAAGGGAGTTTTGAGCATATTCTGCCCATACGAGATATCGGCTCCAGAGATGTTGATTCGAATGGCAGAAAGTACGAAGGAAACGACTGACATCTTGTATTTTTCGCTCCGCTTGACCATTTGCTTGTGGGTGGTACCCTGATGTTAAACTCACTGTAACATTCATTAGTGCAAAGAAGGCTTGCCACACCTTGGAGATAAATTGTGGCCCTCTGTCTGACACAATATCCTCCGGGATGCCAAAATTCTGGAAGACGTGTTCCATCAATAGCTCTGCAGTCTCGAAGGCTGTGGGTAAGTTCTTGAGGGGAATTAATTTGCAGGCTTTGGAAAAACGATCAATAGTTACCAGGATACATGTATTCTCGTCTGAGGGAGGAAGGTCAGTGACGAAGTCGACTCCAATGTGCGACCAAGGTCGATTATGGGACTGGCAGAGGCATGAGTTTTCCAGTGGGTAAGTGACGAGGGTTCTTGTTCATGGCACAGAGAATGCATCCTTGGATGAAAGTCTTGATATCCTGTAACATGTTGGACCACCAGTATCGAAGTTTGAAGAGTGGAATAGGTCTTATTAACTCCAGGATGACCTGTGCCGACAGACGAGTGTGCGGAGGAGATTAGAGAGGTACGAAATTCTTCGGGTACGTATATCTTTCCGATAGGACATTCTGGAGGACTGGGTTGGTGTTGAGACATTTCAAGCAGTTGTTCATTTAGGTCCCACTGAACGGGATTGACAAACATTTTTTCGGGGAGTATACTCTCAGGTTCTTCGTGGGAAATTTCGGGGGCATGGAGACGGGACAAGGCGTCTGCTCGGACGTTCTTCGAGCCCGGATGATAGGAGATCTGGAAATGGAAGCGAGTAAAGAAGAGTGCCCATCTGGCCTGGCGTGGGTTAAGTCTCCTTGCCTCTTTCAAGTACTGCAGATTTTTGTGGTCTGTGAGAACTAGGAATGGATGTTTGGCTCCTTCTAGCCAGTGTCTCCACTCTTCTAGCGCAAGTTTAACGGCCAGGAGTTCTCGATTACCAATATCATAGTTCACTTCTGCAGGAGATAGCTTGTGGGAGAAGAATGCACAGGGCATGGGTTTAGGTGAGGAAGCAGAGTCTTGTGACAACACCGCTCCTACTCCTGTTGTAGAAGCATCTACTTCCACAATGAACATCTTTTCAGGGTTCGGGTGTTGGAGTAAGGGGGCTGTGGTGAATGCGGTTTTGAGAGATTGAAAGGCATGTTCAGCCTCAGTGGTCCAGAGCAGTGTTTTCGGTTTTCCTTTGAGTAGAGAGGTCAGAGGAGCTGTAAGCAGGCTGTATTGATAAATAAATCTTCGATAGAAATTCGCAAATCCAAGAAATCGCTGTAACTCTTTGACAGACTGTGGAGTGGTCCAGGAAGTAATGGCTTTGGTTTTACGATCATCAATCTCTACTCCTCTTTCACTGAGGTGGTAACCGAGAAATTCGACTGAGGTTTGATGGAAGGAGCACTTCTCTGCTTTCAGGAACAGGGAGAATTCACGTAGCCGTTGGAGTACCTGAGAGACATGTTGCTGATGCTCCACCAAGTTTCTGGAGTAGATTAGGATGTCGTCTATGTAGATAATGACAAATTGATTCAGGTAGTCTCGGAAAACTTCATCCATGAAACTTTGGAAAACTGAAGGTGCGTTGACCAGACCATACGGCATGACGAGATATTCGTAGTGTCCTGCTGGAGTGATGAATGCAGTCTTCCACTCGTCGCCCTTTCGGATTCGAATGAGATTGTATGCACTTCTCAAATCCAGCTTGGTGAATATCTTGGCTTCTTCAATATACTGTTTCATGGCTTCTTGCTCAGGAATAGCCAGAGAGTAGATTCGCCCCTTGGGGATGGATTCTCCGGGAATCAGATCGATGGCACAATCCCATGCTCGATGGGGTGGTAACTTGGCAGCCTTGACGGGGTTGAATACATCTGAATATTGAGAGTAGCATGAAGGAATGGATACCGACAAGTTGTCTATGGGGCTTTCAATGGAGGTTGAATTCATCTGGATGGTGTCGGGCAAGTTGGCGATGGGCAATACGGGGTGTTCAAAACTCATGGACGAGCACAGGCAACCCCATTTCAAAATCTTACCCGATTTCCAGTCAATGTTAGGTTGATGTCGTATAAGCCATGGACGGCCAAGTATAATATCAGTCTGGCTATTCTCAAGTACAAAAGGTTCAAACAGTTCATGGTGGGTGTCTTCAATACAGAGTAGAATAGGTTTAATTCGAGACGTGACATACCCCTGATTAATGGTTTCACCCGTCACTGCATGGATGGCGTATGGCTTGGAGGTGGCGGATTGTTGAAGTTGGAGTTTCTGACAGAGCTGCCCGGAGATGAAGTCTCCTGCTGACCCGGAATCCACAATGGCTGTAGCAGAGACATGGAAACGTGTAGATTTCAGAATCACAGATATCGTTAACGGAGCTGATACAGAGGCGGACGTGCAGACAGAACTCACAAGCATTCTAGGAGGTCGTGTAGGGCATGAACGAAGATAATGTCCTCCCATTCCACAATATAGACACAGTTTTAACTCTCGACGGCGAGAATGTTCAGCTTGGGACAGTCGATAGTTATCCACCTGCATCTTCTCGACAGTGACTTCGAGGGTCGTTTATCGGGTACTGAGGTGGTGAAAAGGTGGGTTGCTGGGCTTCAGCGATAGCAGCCTTGAGATCTTTGGTGCACACAGAGAGCTTGCTGTATGAATTTCTCGACCCCAGGCTATCATCATAAATCGCAAGTTGAAGGCGGAGTGCAGGATTCAAACCACGTCGGTAGATGGAAATGAGCTTTTCGCTCCACCCACTGGCGGCGGCTAGAGTGCGGAATTCCAGTGAATATTCAGGAACTGACTTCTTGCCTTGGTAATTGCAATAGCTTGTCACTGATGGATGAATCATCTACTGGACGCTCGAAAACTTCTTTGAAATGGTTTATAAATTCTTGTACAGAGGAAGTAACGGTAGATTCCTGCAGCCACACAGTTTCAGCCCATCTTAATGCAGCTCCTGATAACTGTTGAATAATAAAAGCAACCCTTGACTTTTCAGTGGGGTATAACTGGATTTGTTGTTCTAGATCGAGCGAACACTGTAACAGGAAACCGTTGCAATCCTCCGCCTGGCCGGAGAATGGCGCTGGACGGGAAGTTGGATTGGTGAAGCAAACCAGAGAAGGAGCGGGGTTTACGGAAGTGCTGGAAGCTGGCTGACTGGGATTAACAGCGGCGGCTGTCGGTTGTGCAGGGTTATCAATATTACAAACAGATTCCATCGCGCTGTTCTTCTTCCCCTTTTTTCGGCCAAGCCTTCTGTCAGGGTAGAGACCAGGAGATCGGAGGTAAGTGATTCAAATATAGTTTTATTCAAGTATAGAAGGTGAAAGGTAAGTATCAGGTGACTTTTCAGGTGCTGGTTTAGTGAAGATAGTTTGTTGCACGGAGAACAACTGGAAATCCAAATGACTTGGATCGTAGAACATTCACTCTGTATCAGTTCGTTAACTCCTTCTCTTTTCTAGGAGCAATCGGGCCGGTTTGATCAGATCTCAGACAAGGGTTCAGGAATCGGATAAGTGATCTGGAGATGGCAGAACAACAGTGCATAGGGTTAGTATGAATCAGGCAAGAAAACGGAATACTCAGGTTTTCAGGATCGACGGAGATATCAGGACTCAGGGAGAAATGGTCTGTTCCTGTTGGAGGCTTGACAAAGACTGGATACAAGGTGAGTGTTTTTATGAGTTGGCTGATGAGGTGATAAGTGATGACCAGGTGTTTGTGATTTAGAATTCTGGGGAGAGTGATCTTTGAGTGGTGGACTGCAATGAACTTGACTGATCTCTGACAATTTTCTTATTTTGCTTTATTCTTTTTGCTTATACAGTATATCATTAACACAAATTAATCTTACATCGTGACCCCAAACCTTAAAACACTGTACAAAATTATGGCTTTTATTCTCCATGTAACAACAAAGCTGTTGTTAAGTTTAGCATAATATATTATGCTATTGAGGATAATGAGATTTGCGCTTACATTATATAGAAAATTAAAATGTATTGCCCTAAGAAAAACATTAAATAAATATATAACTTGTTGATTTTACTATATATATATATAAATGTTTTCTTTAAAGTTAAAAATGCAATAAGCTATTACTTTATCATTGCTCCTTGGAGAGCTCTTTCTCTCTCTCACTCTCTAACCAGAATGTAATTATTTGTTTCCATTGTTTAATCTACTAGATGAATATTCATCATTGTTCTTTTATGGCTGGCGTGTTACTTTCGTGGCAACCAGTTCCCAAAGAAATGAATGGTTTGATTTAGCACCAGGAGGCTCAACATTGTGGAATCCGTATGTGTGTAGTGTCTGCAGCTAATTAGCTTTACCACTCACGTTGCAGCATAAAGTCGTCCTACTGTCCTTTCCTTCTCTTCATCTGGTAGAAAACCAACTTTTGAGTCCTGTCCAGGAAAAACAACAATCTTGGGGTGACATTCTTCATCAGGGAATCACATTTCACAGTATCAACCTTGGTAATGATTTATCGATCAGCTAGAAACACAGTGCTGTCTTAGTTCGCAAACCGCAGGTTTTGTGAGGATGCCATCTGTACCTCATTGAAGCTCTCTGTTGTATCATAGTCTAGGAGTTTCAGACCTGGCGATCCAATCCACTGTCTGCTCAATAAAATATGTTGTCAACTTCATACATATATCCAGCTGATCTGTTGCTCTGTTTTCATGTAATTCTTCATTATGATATAAAAAAAGCTCATCATCAAATTAGCCAGGGTTACACTGTTGAGTAGTAGAGTTTGTATAATATATATATATATATATATATATATATATATATATATATATATATATATATATATATATATATATCTATATATATATATATATATATATATATATATATATATATATATATATATAGAATAGTTCAGCTTTTTAAATTAGATTGTCCTAGATAGGAATACAATATTATTCATTTAAATGACAACCTCAAACATTTACAGTTTAAACATAAAATACTGTCTTGTAGAGTCCTGAAAATTTTGAAATCAGTTCACATTGTGCAAATTGTGATCTCATGCTGCAATGGCTACACTACTTGTGTGTATGCTTTTGTTTTTTAAATGTTTGTTGTTCACTCCAACTTTCCATCCAAATGAGAATCAACTACAATTTATAGATTTGAGGTGACCCTTTAAAAGTCATATTATAATGTCAACCATGGTTGACTCACAGGATCATGGGTATTTACTAATGTTAACCACCTAACCAAAATGCTTCTGGTTTATAACAGGCAGACGGCACCAGCTCTGCCATTATTAACATCTCGCCCTCTCAGTCCAGCCTCCATGTACGTATATATGACATCATCACCCCTTTCCTCATCTCTTTCCATATCTCTGCAACCTTCATTTCATCCTGACTAGAGCTCATTGGCTGATAAATGTCAAGCTTTGAAGCCAGGTTTTCATTCTCCTTAAAAAGTGAGAATATAATGTTAGATTTATTTATCTCCCCCCCCCCCCCACCACCATTTATGTATATCTGCGACCCATGGCATGTCACCTTGTTTGATTCAGAGTGGCTGTGACAAAATCATCATTTACTCATACAGTATGTTGGTGCTGCATGCCCTTGGTGTATGACAATGCATGGACAAGTGACAATATCTTGTTTTAAGATGTATAGATACTAAAATAAAGTTTCTTACAGAAAGAAGACACTTACTTCAAGTAATGTGTGCTAAAATGTAATGTGTGCTAAAACAATGTGTGATGCGGCATGTAACACATTGTTATTGTAATTCATTTTTTTAATTAATTGTTTTTACATGTAATATGAACACTAATTTTAAGTATTCCCAAATTATCTTTGCACTAGCCTGATTATATATAAAATAAAAAAAAACTTTGACAGATAAATGAAAATTGGCGATCCAGCTGGCTTTTGGAGTGCTTAGTCAATGTTTCTAACTCAAAGTGATTGTGGTGCATCAAACGATTTTCAGTAGGGATGCATCGATACCAATACTGGTATTGGAATTGGGTCTGATACCACACTCATGTGTTTGTGAATGTGTGGAGCTGGTGTTGTGCAGGCACAGAGACACAAACTTCTCATACGTTTAGAGATCCTTGGCTCATACGTGGAAAACACTATTATGAGCAATGCATGCTCTGTTTGTATCAGATGACAGCAGGCAGAGCGCTAATTCAATTAGCACAAGTCATATACAGACTACATATTTATTTATTTATATAGTAGTCTTTTAATAATTACTGTGATTCACGTAGCGAACTGCTTTTCCCAAATTGGGAATCTGCCATTATTACATCAGAGCTCCTTGGTCTAATAACACAGAAACACTTCATAATACATTTTACTCTGCCAAAATAAAAGCTCATTTTAAATGAAAAGAGTATGACAGAAATAGATCACTACTATATAGTTATGCAATATTCACTGTTACACTACTACTACTACTACTACTACTAATACTACTAATAATAATAAATCAATAGTAACTATTATATTTCAGCAGTATCTCACATCTGTGATGCTCTGTTATGCAGCTCTTTATCTGACAAAAATAACTCTAATGTTGTATTTAGGATTGTGCTGGGAGGTTCTGTATATAAGCACTTCCTTTGAAAAAAATAATACAATATTGTGTTTAAAATTAATTGTTATATTTTCATTTTATTAAAGTTTAAATAATTTATTTAAACACAATTTTTATGATAAAATTGAAATAATCTGCTGATATTGAGTTAAAACAATATCGGTACTTGTACTCGGTTTTAAAAAAAATGGAACATCCCTAACTTTCAATAATGAGATCAAACCATTTCCAGGTACATTTTGAGAAGTTATTATTATCCCTGAGTGATGTTCACATTCAGGCTCCACATACACTACCAGGTCTAACAGTTTAGAATAAAAATGAAATCCTTAATGATGCATTTAAAGTTTAGATATTTATTGTTATCTGTCACTGTGGTTACAAGTATTGCATGTGAGTTAATCGGTTTTTAATTCTGTTACCTGTTCATACAGACAGTATTAAATCTGCTGCTGTTATGTACAGGACAATTTGAGAGCTACACCTCCAGTACACCTCCAGTGACAGTGTGAGTGTAGCCTGTCTGATTGGCTACAAAACAGTCACTTTCTGTACTATAGTAGACATTCACCATTCCATTTGAAATGTTTCTGAGGCAAAGCTCATTTGCTCATCTATTTGTCTTTGAGTCTATATAGTCTCAAAGACAAACTCTTTTTTTTTACTTATTTGTTACGCCTTAGATTGGCTGCAGAGCACGGTTCCTCCATGCTGATAAAAAAATGGAGATGGAACCTGTTTTGTGTTCACATCAAGGAGACCTAATGGATTCAAACAATCTTCCTTTTCTCTGCACTTTTTTGGATACATGAATTACATTTTCAACAGAAATAAGTAAGGGTGGTAAATAAGGGATAGAAGAATTAGTAGCTAGCATAAGCAGTTTGTGTCATGATTCTGTCATCGGTATAGTCTTGTGTAACAGGGTTCAGTGGAAAAGGAGGAGGCAGGAACCGGATGAAGAATCAAAGTTATGTTTTAATAAACTCAAACACAAAAACACACAAATGTAAATTCATACAGGGCAGCTGCCTGTAGCTCTGTCTCTGCCTCCCCGGTGTTCTCGGCAGTCTTTGTTTTCACTGTAATGAGACACAGGTGTTTAGTGTTAACAATCACCAGGTGATGGTCCTTAGCACTTCCTCTCTCCCAAGTGACAGACACATAACCACGTCCCGCTCCACAACTTGTTTTTTACTTTTGTGGAAGGACCCTTGTCATTTTTTTCTTACGGGATGTTCTTTTTTCTCTTCATGTACTTCTCTTCCCCTGCTTTTTTTCTGCTCCGTCTCATGTCATGGCCCCTTTGTTCTCTGATTTTCTGTTAAATTTCTCCACCTGCTCCCCTCATTTGCCTGCCCAATTTCTCCCTCTTTATATTTTCCTCATGTGCTCTGCCCTGTGTTGAATCATTTTTTGAGTTCCTGTCTCCAGTCAATAGTTATTTTTCGGTTCTGTTGTCTTTTTTGTATATCTTGTTTATGTTATTTTCTCTCTTGAGAGAGTTTGTTTCTATTTTTTTTATTATTGTTTCAATAAAAGCCCATTTGATTGCCTCTCTGCATTTGGGTCCTCCCTCTGAATTCATGACATAACGATCCAACCACATTTGGACCTAGCAGAGGCATTATGGGCATCCTCATTTTCCCATCTCCCACCCCCGGGGCACCATCAGAGAACGTTCAGCTCAGCTCGACCGGCTTTCCTGTCTCAGTCAAGTGAAGGCTGACATGAGGGTTTTTGCCGGCAAGTTCTTGAAAACATCGGAGGGGCTGAATTACAACAGTGCCACCCTCAAGGACCTTTTAAACACCTGCCATGAGGCCCCCCATGGCTACTGGGTGCATTGAGTTACCCCTGATTACAGTCAGCCTCCCCTGATTGACAGGCCCATTGACTCTCCTTTATCCAATCAGACCTCCAGATCTCCTAAGAAGGAGGAGCCCGCTGCTGATTGTCAGGTGGAGAGTCTGGCTGCTGACCGCCAGGAGGCATGGGAGCCTGCAGCTGACCACCAGGAGGCAGAGGAGCCTGCTTCTCTTTCAATCCCCAAGAAGGCTAGGAGGAAGAGGAGAGGGATCCTTGCATTAGAGTGTGTTGCAGTGCTCTTGGAGGGGACCGAATCTGCTGCTGTCTCCTGTGTGACCAATAATGTTCAGTTCACCTTGGCTGTCGATGAGCCTGTCCAGATTCCCGTGGCTGTCGACGAGCCTATCCAGTTCCCTGTTGCAGTCGACAAGCCTGTTCATTTCCCTGTGTTGAGCCAGGAGTCTGTCCAGTCCCTTGTGACTGTCCACGAGCCTGTCCATTCCCTTGTGGCCATTGACGAGCCTGCCTAGTCCCCTGTTGCCATCGATGAGTCTGTCCTGTCTCCAGTGGCCTCCATTCAGACTGACCCCTCACCAGCGACCACTGCCAAGTTCCCTGTGGCAGCTGCTCAGTCTGACCATTCACCTGCCTCGTACCTGGATCCTCCTCCCTGGCTGGTTGGTAATTCTGTGCCATCTGTCCCACCCTGTTCTGAGCCTCCTGTCCCGCACTGGTTTGTGCCTCTAGCCACGCCCTGGACTGCTTTGTCTGTCCCCCCCTTTTAATTGGAATTGTGTTTTGTTTAGTTAGTTTGGGATACCTGGTATTCATCCCTTAGAGCAGGGGTGAGGAAACTTATATTATAATGTTTTAAACACCTATCACTTAGTTTGTATATCTCCCTGAGAGGGGTTTTGGGGGGTTGGGGGGTTGGGGGTGTTCATCTGTGTTCCGCAACTGCTTTCGGGTCCTTGAATAATGTATAACTTGCGAGTAAGGGCAGCCAGTGGACTTTCTGGTGCCCACCTAGGGCGTTGGTGCTCTACGCAGACTGCATAGTCTGCTGTGGCAGGGTAGAGGGCGGGGCCGGGTCGTGATCCTACACACCCGGTCCGGTATTAGGCTAATTGAGCCTCCGTGAGGGATAAAGGTAGACTGTAGAGGATCGTGCGGGAGAGAGATCGTTAACGGACATGTCTGTCATGTGTGTGTTTATGTTGTCTTTTAAGTTTATCATTAAACTATTATTTATATCGTCAAGCCGGTTCTCGTTTCCTCCTTTCCATTGAATACCTTTACACTGGTGCCGAAGCCAGGGAAGGAGGAGGGATACACCGTAGTAGATTTCTCGCCACTACCGTCCACCCCAACGGAGCAGCCGCGGCCATCGGCCGGGGGACGAGGAGCCCAGCCGCCTGAAAGAGAACGATGGCCGCCGATCGCGAGGGGAGAAGGGGCTCCTAACCGACCGCCTGGAGTGGTCAGGGCCGCTGCCAGGAGCGGAGGAGTTCCCTACCAGCCGCTGAAACGCGGCAGGGTTTAAGACCGCCAACCGCGAGAGGGGAGGGGCTCACTGCCGACCGCCTAGAGCGAGAGAACCGCTGCCAGGGGCAGGGGAGACCCCTTCTGTTCCCCGAGAACGCGGCGGGGCATTCCGTCCACCAGGGGCTGGAGGGCTGCCTCTGATCCGCCCGGAGAGGCGCGGCTGTCGTCCGATAGAGGGTGGAGGAATGGCCGAGGAACGAGCTGCGGCGTATCGGAGAACTGGCGAGTAAGATTTTTTTTCATCTCTCTCTCCTCTCTCTCTCTCTCACTGTCACTCTGCGTTGGCCTTTTCCCTCTTTTCAGGGCTCCCCGGCCTGAGAGAACGAGGGAGGAATGTGGCAGGGCGGAGGGCGGGGGCGGGTCGTGATCCTACACACCCGGTCCTGTATTAGGCTAATTGAGCCTCCGTGAGGGATAAAGGTTGACTGCAGAGGATCGTGCGGGAGAGAGAGATCGTTAACGGACATGTCCGTCGTGTGTGTTTATGCTGTCTTTTAAGTTTATCATTAAACTATTATTTATATCGTCAAGCCAGTTCTCACCTCCTCCTTTCCATTGAATACCTTTACATCTGCTTATAGGGAGCGGCGGTACTGATCATGCCCCCGCATCACGCTAAATTTGGAGTTGAGAATTTCTGCACGAGCCTACAAGTTGTAATTCTGTCTTTAAGGTGCATTCCATCACTCTTTTCCTAATAGCCAGTTGTAAAATCCGACTTTCCAAGTTGAATGGAACGCAGCACTACTTTTCCAAACTTGAGTTGAGAAAGGCTTTTTGTGTCTTCTTTGATCTATTTAGACCTGTCTAACTTTTAGATGACAAACATGTCTTGGCATGATAAGGTTTGGTCTTAGTCACCCGATCCCCACAGCTCCAAGGCTTCGGTTTTAGTCCTTTTGAGTAGTTTAGATCAGGCTAGGAATAAGCAGGATCCGTTGATACAAATTCTTGTTTCTATCACACTCAAAATGTTGTAATTACTGCCTCCTCCTGCCAAGACATAGAGGTTTCTTTTTTGCAAACAAAGATATTTATTTTATTAGAACACATTCAAACCAGATGATCAAATATCCAAATTTTCTCTCTCACCATAGCCAAGGAAAATAGGGCTGTAAAAAGATTCCCAGTGCATTTCCCCTCATAGCCAAATGTCAAGAACAGAAAGAAAAGGAATGAGCAAAAGTAAGAGAGAGAAAGAGAGAATTTTTTTTTTATTCAGTCAGTTTTTCACTAATTAAATTTTGAAGATTCAGAGTTTCTAAGAGCCATAGGACAACATTCTGGTCCTGTCCGGTTTGCTTTCAGAAGGACATAAAAAGAGAGGGTTTGAGAAAAGATGCAAAGTAGAGAGCTGATCATCAAATCTCTTTGTACAAGATTGTATTGAAATGTGCATTACTATTTTGAGGAATTTTAATTGCTTTTATCTGTAATTCCTCTTCTATACCTCAGAATGATAAACGAGAAAATAAAACTTTAAAAAGCAATATAATGTGGACAAATGCACTTCACAGCCTAAATTCAAGCAATCTTGATTGTTTTAACTCATTCAAAACCATTTAGTATGTTTTACTTGCATTTAATGATTTGTTGCATGAACAGTGTTAGTGTGGTAATTAAAAACAAATTTGTTCTATTCTAGATTCTTTAAGAGAACTGTGCCATATACAGGCCTGTACCATTATGATGCTGTCATTGCAGAATGTTAAACAGCTCTGACAGCTCGCATGCCAAGCCTCAAGACACTCCAAAGGACAAATAGCTTTTCAACAGTTTTGCCAGTTTTTCATGCTTAGTAGTTGACATCCAAAAATGATCAGTAGTTCTGAGCAGAAAAAAGAAACCCTTAAAACCGGTCACTCATAAAATGGAAGATTGTTTGGTGCCATAATTTTCTTCAGACCAAGCAAACATGTGAAAAGCGAAATGCACAGATAAGTTTTGTCTTGAATTAGCAAGCGACCTGTGAAGGAGTACAGCACACTGAGTTCACCTACAATGTGAAATTGTTTTTATTTTTTATGGACTTTCTTTGGAAGTTCGTCTTGCAAAAACGCCATGGATTTGGTTTGAACAGGCCTTTAGCGTGGGCCAAACATTTGTCTCTCGCTTCCCACCTTTTGAGGAACCCTGACCCACATCCTGTCCAATATCTGTCCTGAACCAAAATATCACTTCTAAATGAATACCTAAATTCAAAAGACCCTTATCTTCATGCAGCATGTACTGTTTGTATAATGTACCAGTTTATTCAATCTGTTAAGTACTTCATGACAATATGAAAAATTGTGGGCAGAATATTTAAGTTGTGGAGGAAATTTAACCTGCATAAATCCAACAGGTTTTACACCAATACCAAGTCACAAATTCTTGAGGCCATTTTTGATATTGTTTATTTTTCTGAATGATCTGCCAATCAAACTGCATGGACAGTATATTCAAAACATACTTTATGTTAAAAGTCTATTTATTGCTAAATTATTACAAACTTTGTTTGGTTATTTTTTTTATAACTAGTGCATGTGAGGTTATTCTCCTGTAACAGACCCAACTCTAACACTAGCAATACCCTACAGTAAACTGT
Organism: Xyrauchen texanus; assembly: GCF_025860055.1. Classification (NCBI taxonomy): domain Eukaryota; kingdom Metazoa; phylum Chordata; class Actinopteri; order Cypriniformes; family Catostomidae; genus Xyrauchen; species Xyrauchen texanus. Next base: position 22,823,483 of record NC_068276.1, on the reverse strand, counting down.
GCCTCAGGAATGGGTAACTTTATGCATCGATTTTAACAGGTTTTGCATTAATATTATTTTTGAAAAGCATTGAAGTTACTTGTTTTCCTTCAGCCTTTTCAGCCAACCTGTTCCAGTATAATGTTGTCCCTGATTGTAGCAACTAATATCCCCCAACATTTAGAAGTTTGCCCTACCACTTTTTGGGGAAATATTATCATTACATTGTAAGAGTTTTGTTTGATTAGCTGTGTTGCAATGAAAATGACTTTTAAGACCAAGCAGAATCTGTAGCATTGCTAGTGGGCCTAACGAGAACACAAAAGATAACCACTATCAAACTTGGGAGTGCCACTTTGCTTTGCAAACACCTAATTAATATTCATGAGCCTTGCTGATATGGTGCCCCCCCACACTTTTCAGATCATTCACTCCCGTCTGATACAATATTATTCCACGGCTCTTTTATTCCAGATGTTATAAAGAAAGTGGGATACAGCCAAAGCATACAGTGGAGAGACTGGCATGAACAGCAAAACATACCTGAACATTTCCAGTGACTGAAATTCTTATCATACCCTTAACATGATCTTTTTCATCTGTATAATATACATTTTGAAAAAAAAAAAAATTATGTATTCGCGCACACACACACACACACACACGCACGCACGCACGCACACACACACACACACACACACACACACACACACACACACACACACACACACACACACATTCTAGTCTTTTCTGGTGCAGTACATACATTAATATTACCCCTAAGCTTTAAACCTTTTGGGTAGAGTAAAGAATAACTGAACACATGCACATGGTGCAGTCTTAAGTGTCTAGGTGACCAGTCACACATGCACACTTATAAGCACACAGTCTCATTACACATAATTTTAGTGGGAAAATGTGTAACATTACAGTAGTACTTCAGACACACATACACTCAGATTAGCACATACCGTTACTCACACAAACACCTAGGACACACACACAGTAACACAGATGGAAACATGGCTGTCACAGTGTCCTTAGGCTCCACTTTAATAGCATTGACAGACAAAGAGAGGAAACATGTGGCAGTTCTATGAAAAGCACCATTCAGGGCCCAGTTAGGCTGTCCCACAGCCAGGCCAACTCAGCGTAAGTGAGTCTAAAGGCAGCTTCACAATACACTGCATATCCTTACCGCATGCCCAGTCCCATTTACCCTGCGTGCCACTTCTGGGTATATGCATTGGCTGGTAGGGGACCCTCCCCCCAAAACTTTCCTATGTATTACCTGTTCCTTGCCTATGTTTTTCCTGCTCAAACCTCTCTTTTTCTCTGTGGCTTACCAGGGCCTACTGTTAATTAATTTAAAAAAATTAAAAAGCCAACATACTGTTATTATGCTTATTTGGATTCCCCCCATATCCCTAACCTGACAGCTAGGATATCAGCATAGAAAGCAACGGCTTTGTAACGCAAGTACCTAAGGACACAATGCACGTGTAATGCTTACACATAAACAGATGAAAACCTCAGTCATACAGACTGTAGTAGTGGTTTGTGGCAGGGCGGAGGGCGAGCTGGGTTGTGATCCTACACACCCGGTCCCGTATTAGGTTAATTAAGCCTCTGTGAGGGATAAAGGTCGACTGCAGAGGATCGTGCAGGAGAGAGAGATAGTTTACAGATATGTCCTCCGCCCTGCCACATGGTTTTACTACTCTAGACCACTGTAAAACGAAACTCCTCACATCCCCACAAAATGACGTTTCGGCACACTCCTTGTAAAAACATTCAGTCAGTGAACTGGACAATATGTGCATTGCATACTGGGTTCCAAATATTAGAAATATCCATGACAGTCATTAACGTAAATGAATCAGATACAACAAGTATGTCTTACTCGCAGACAAAAAACTTTTTTTTTTTTTCATGAAACATAAAAAGAATATGAAAAACTGTTAAACTGTTTCATTTAACGCAGATGTTCCAGATTAAAACACAATACAATACAACATAATTCGATGCATAAAGCTTAAGCCTGAGGTAATCTTTGCGAAGTGTGACTTGACATGCTGAGCAGCTGAAAGGAAGTCCTAATGCCTGTCGCTTGCAACCTCTGCAGTACGATTTACTGTATACACAGATGCACCATTTCTGTGTTTTTGTCTATCACAAGTGCGGCTTGTATTTAGCTGTGACTATTTCTAGAAAATATATGGTGCATAAGCATAAACACACAAATGATCTCACCTTTTGAACTGGTTCAGCAGTGGTATCTTAGGCTCTCAAAAGACCAAGATTTTCAGCAGACACACATTCCTTGGCACAGCAATGGTATGTGGATTACTCAAAACAGGACACCGTCAACCACCAAAACATGTGGCACCATACTCCCCAAGCACTAAGAGTGGGACAAAAAATATTAGATCCCACCATTCCTCTGCCACTACTGTTTTTCCTCTCTTGTCGATGTTGAAAAAGACATGTTAAATGCATGCTGGAACCAAAACTTCAATTCTCTTCCGGTGAGCCGAAATTGGCCTTCTGGAAGAGAGTTGCATGTGGATGGACAGAGTGTGTAAGAGTCTCTCCCAAACAAACTGTGTTCTGTGCAATGTCGGTCAATCTTTCATCCTTCTGTCAAACACACGCACACATTGACACATATTTCATCACTGTATTTGATAAAAACAGAGTGAGATGATGTGTTGAATTTGTAGTTACTGACACAGGCTCACATTAGCGTGATTAGACATCATACTACTCTTGTTTCTTGTTTTGAGGCAGTGTCACTTCCAAAGGATGTTGTTCTGCTCTAACAACTCTCTTTTGTTTTTTTCTTTCTTTCTTTCTTTTTTTTGGAGGAGAAGGTGGTGTTGGCTGAGGTTTAAACTGCCTGATTTGTGCCATATTTGAAAAATTCCCACACTTTCCATCTGGAATGAGTGAGCGTTGTGCAGACTTACAGTATCAGTGGAGATGCACCAGGAAAGACAATTGCCAAAGACAATTTTAAAGCTCATTCTAGTTTCGGTTGATATGCTCACCAGTACCAACTTTACAGCAGATGTATGATTTATCAGTCACTTATGGAAAAGATTAAGTTATGTTTGGTCTGTGGATGGTGTCACTGTCACTTGTACATGGTATTTCAAATATTTTGACCACTGAGGGAATTTTCTCTTGAATCTTTTTTACCTTTAGCTTTTCAAACCTAACCTTGTATTATTGTTTGTATTGAATTTGTGGGACATGCTTAGATGGGGCAGTGGGTAAGTTGAGTCTTTTCATTGCTTTCTAAATAAATGTTCATGATCATAAAATGTAGATTTTTGAAATAATTTTATTCATCAAAGGTCTATTAAATTGGAACTACTGTTCAGTGATGTGGTGTCAGATATTGAACATAGCTTCCTTGCTGGAGTCTTATTTCTAATGTTTCTTTCTCTCTGTCTACAGCAGGATGAATTTATTGACTGGTGGAGCAAGTTTTATGCCTCTACAGGTGAGAGGAACAAGTGTGGAAGTTATCTGGAGAAAGGGTTCGATACACTGCAGGTAAAGCCAACCTTCACCTAAACAGCAGACTCCATTACAGTCTTCAAAAAGTCACTAAAACACTTTTTGATTAACTAACTAGCCTCTTCCACTTACAATTCTTGAGGACATTTGGTAAGGTAGCACTACTTGTGTTGTAGGGCTGCAATGGTAGGCCTACACAAAATTCACAGTGTAGGGTCACAGTTTTGTACGATTTCTGTGCAGCAGAGAGAACAAAGAATCTGTCTTTCAAGTCACTCATTTGCATATGATTTCACTATGTGTATGATTCCTCCAACTGAATTACAAAACATAACTAAAGAGAATTGAATCTGCATATTGTATAAAAAATTATTAAAAGGCTGCACATATTCTATTTGCTTTGCCATTCAGCCCATTATCAATTTTCTTCAAATTAGAAGTATTTATTGCTGCAGATATGCCAGTTAAATTAAAACTGGCATATCTGCAGCAATAAATACTTCTGTGATGTGGTTATTGTCTTAACTCAGTCTGAATCTGCAAAGAGAGACTGCTTGAATTCTGTGGAAAGACTGACATGATGTTAGACAGAATGAGCTAACTAGCTGGGATACAGATTTGATAGCAAGCAGCTGATGCATGTCGTGTTCTGTTTAAACTCGGTTGTCTTTTTTAAAAAGTATTTACGGTTTCTTCAAATTCTTTCTTTTTTTGTGTGTGTTACACAAAATGAATGTCTCATTCATTTTTACCAGGCCTTCATCAAATATATTTTATACTTTCCAAATGCTTTTATATAGATATTATAGATTCACCCTTGTACCTGACCTTCACTTTCATCATATATCACAAATTATTACATGTTTAAAACTATGATAATCTAAACAAAGAAATAAACAGAAACCATCGAAATATTTATTGTGTGAAAATTATTTGTATCGATAAAAACAAAATAAAAAAAAAGATGCTCAGATATGCATCTATATAACAGTTTTGCCCCTAATTAATTTTTTTCAAAAGTTAGCGTCAAGTGCAATTTAATTCTGGGTTTTTCTCTGGTCATTCCACCATCTGCCTCCTATTATATAGTCCATTCCCTCAAGCACCAGCAGCATAAACAAACCCAGCACATTCGTAAGAAGTTGGTCATGTAAATGAACTGTATGCAATGAAATAGAAGTGTGCAAAAGGCCCTCAGTAAATTGAGTATATACGTTGTTATTCAAGTGTATAACCAACAATGGCCTGCAGGGGGGAGTCATGCTCAAGTAAAGTTTAATGCAAGGATACCATCAGTCACCACAGGTGTTAAATCTGAAACAAAATGGCAGAACCACATGTTGAGTACAGACTGCTTTTCCTTTGTTCCCGAGTTCCCGAGTTCCCAGCCTTTTCAAGTGACTCCTGAGTGGGTTTTCAATGAGTGTGTGTCAGTGACGCAATGTAAGTGTATATTTAACACAATTTGTGATGTAGGAAGTTAAATAAAATCTGTTTAATAAATTATGTGAAATTAGCTTTAGTATCATTCCAAGTTGTTACTGAAAGCTATTTTAAGGCATTATTTGTTCTATATTTTTCTTAGTATGTATAAGTGAATATTTGTGTGACTACTGAGATAATTGAAGTAATAGAGTGAATAACCTTACTGGGAATATTGTTGTTATCTTGCTGCACTGTAACAAACTAAGCAATTCTAATAATTCAGCCTTTTACATATGTATACTGTTGTCATATTTTTGTAGTGTTGTAGCATATTCTTGTTTAGTAATTATTCTTCTATTGTATTTCCTTACTTCAGAACCACACTAGCATGCCTATACAAATATTCCCACCCACTGCCAAGTGCTTTGGAACCTATATCTGTAAAGATATGTATGCCATACTGTGCTGATTGCATTGAACCAAGTAAATGTCTTTTAAATTGATATTGTCTTCCTGAGTCTTGATCGACATCCTGTAGTGAACGCTATATACTGTAACCAGACACATTATCAACCTCACTCTTCCAAACAAATGGTTCTTCGAGCCGGATAGTGATTTGCTATAGTGACCGTGAGGTTGATGAGCATCAGAGAGGATCTGTCCCAGAGTGTGCAACTGTAAAAACAAAGGAAAAAGGGCAAAGGCACACTTACACGGCCAAAACGGCGGACATGTCATCATGCCTACTATGATGACTTTCAAGTGGACTACACTGGTTATAGGCAGATAAGTGAGCATCCTCGGCACATAAGCACAGCGTGGTATTAGCAAAGACAATAGGAGGCAGGTGCATTACAGATGGCTCATCATTATTCACGCAGAGGCTCAAACCCCTCATCAGTTGGCAGTCAAGATAATATAACTGTTTCACCTCAACTAACTAATGCCCAATACAGAGAGAGATCCAATGAGGCTGAATCTAGACCTAAGAGGAACGTGTACTTCTCCCCAGTGCCACCATCTGCACAAAGACAAGGGCCTTTCCTGTCAGAGTGCCCTTATGTTCAGCCCCAAGAGCCAGCTGCAGATTACAGAGGTAGACAGCCCAGCATTCCTAACCTTGAACATTTGGACCTAAGTGAGTTTGCACGTCTTGAAGATCGCTCTATAGAATCTGTTACCTGTGGATGGGTCAGAGTTGTTTAATTACCAGATATTGGTGGATCATCTGCAGCTTGAAGAAGCTAGTCTGATTACAGACTAATTTCTTAACTCTTCTTGTCCTTACACTGACACGATGGAAGCAATAATGGAGAAAATCTGTAAGCCTCACCAAATTTCACTAAGATTGCCAGTGTGATGGATGCATCAGATTTCCGTTGAGGGGCCCCTGAAGCATTTGAAAAGTTTGCATTACAAGTTAAAGCTCTTGTGGGGCTGTTTAAATCCTTAAGACAATATGGGAATGCTGAATTGAGGTGTGGTTCTCATTTTGCTTGCCTGCTGACAAAATTGCCATCTAAGATAAGAACCTCTTTCAGGAGACAAATGCTGTAGAATAATGCCTCAATGTTCACACTTCATGAGTTTTCCAAATGGTTGAGTCTGAATCATGGTGTCAGAACAGTGAAATTATGGAGCACATTCAGTTGAAGGGGTGGCCAAAGCAATTGATTGATAAACGGAGAGATCAGACCAGCTACTGTCCTGCATAGAGTGCAAAATCCCTCTACAAGCACATCTCCAGCTAAACCTTCCACTCCATCTGAGAACCAAGTGAAACGCAAAGCTTATTGTCCCTACTGTGAGAATACAGACAGTTTTCTCAGTCAGTGCCTGAACTTTCAGCAGCTCACAACTGAACAGATGAAACATTGGATTCAAACTAACAAGCACTGTTGAAAGTGTGGAAGGTCACATCTAGCTGCACAGTGTAATATGAAGAAGCCTTGCAGCAAATGTAAAGGTAAAAGTTTGCTAATACTTCATGTCATTAACCACAAGGTAGCCAAAGACACCTCACTAGTTCCTAGTTCTACTTCAGAAACCTTATATCTAAACCTGGGACAAATAGCCATGTCAGCAGGACTTTGTCTAAAAGTAGTCAAAGTCCTGCTGAGAAATAAGAACCAGACCTTGGACACATATGCAATGTGTGATTACACCATCATGGTATTCACTGCAGCTAAGAAGCTGGGTCTGAAAGGAGAGGAGAAATTGTCACTCAGAAACATACAACAGAATATGTCAATACTGCAAGGTTCTACCTTTTTCATTCAGTATATCTCATGTGGTACAACCCCTGAAGACTTTCCATATTAAGCAAAGGAATGAACTTGAATGAATCATTGCTACCTGGTCTTCCACTGAGTCCATCCCTCCTGGGAGTCCTGCTAAGATTCAGAGAGCATACTGTGGCTGTGAGTGGAGCTATACAAAGATTGTTGCATCAATTTCAACTTGAGGAAATGGACAAGCCTATCCTTAGGTCCTTCTGAAGGGATATGAAACAAGACAGAGATGCAGACGTGTTGTGCTTCTAATGCATTCAAGAAGTATACTCAACAGTACAAAGCCAGGTGATTACCTCCAAAGTGCTATACATAGAATTGTCTATGTTGACAACTGCCTTCAGAGTTTGACATTAGCCTAGGAAGTAAGAAAGCTAGCTAGCTAGTTGGTTGGCTAAAACAGTGATTCTCAACCTTTTTGACTTCAAGGCCCCCCATTGTTGGGAAAAATATTTGAAGGCCCCCTTGTGTAGGTTATTTGATTTTTATATTGTAAGATATATCTAAGATATTTCCTTAAAACTTGTGATTCCAGAAACGTCTATAACCGTATATTCTTCATAAAAAGCAAGCTGTTGAAGGGAGCTATTACATTTTTCGCATTTTCAGGAAGTTTAATTACAATAATTATATACAAATTATAATAAGCTATCATATTTTACATAATTTGAAGAAATCTTGAGGCCCCCCCTGGAAGTGTGCTGAGGCCCTTTAGTAGGTCCCGACCCCCTGGCTGATAACGACTGGTCTAAGAGAACTGTTAGCTTGTGGGGATTCGAAATCTGACTGTGGGCATCAAATCAGTTTGTCATGTACCAAAGGAAACCAAATCTACCAGTACAGAACACTGGCTGTCACATAAAGAAACAGAAGCACGTGAATTCACCTTACATCTGCATTGGCACTGCCCGACTTATACTCTCAGATACAAGCATTGTCCTTTAGATTACTGAATGCCAACAATGTGCAATTTATACCGGGTCCTTGCCAGTCAAAATGACCCATTAGGATTCATCCTCCCTTACACTACCAGTGCAAAGATCCTAATCCAGCATTTGTGGGCTAAGCCTAGGGAATGAGATGACCCTCTGGGAATGGGATGAAGATGAATTCAAATAGCTTCCTTCCATCACCTTTTCCAGGTGTTATGTGACACAGGATATGAATAATTTTTCTGTTGCAAGGGGAAAGCCATGCATTTTTATTGTATGTTGAGACCTCCAGGCCCAGAGAGAGTCCTGGCTGAGATCAGAAGGAAGTTCTGGTTTCTTCATGGAGGAGAGGCCACCCGCCATTACCAGTTCCAATGCACAGACTGTCACAAAAGGAGAGCCAAACCAGAAACCCCACAAATGTCTGATCTACCAGTTGCGTGGCTTCAATTATTTAAGCCCACATTTTACTCTACAGGAGTGGATTGCTTTGGCCCCTTCTCTGTAGAGATTGGACAACGAGTACAAAAAAGATGGGGAATAATATGGAAGTGTCTATGTATCCACTTAGATATGCTCTCAAGGACTGATACTTATTCCTTTCTCGTGGCACTCAGAAGATTTGTGGCTCGCAGAGGAACTCCCTTTGAGTCACTCCATGGGGGTCATGCTCAAAGTTTAATTTAAGGATTGCATCAGCTACCGCAGGTATTGAATCATTTGTTGAGTACAGACTGCTTTTCCTTTGTTCCTAGATTTTTCAAATGATTCCTGAGTGGGTTTTCAGCGACGCAATGTAAGTGTATATTTATCACAATTTGTGATCTAGGAAGTTAAATAAATTAAGTGTTTAAATTAAGAATTGGCTTCATTAGCATACCAAGTTGTTACTGAAGGCTTTTGAAGACATTATGTGTTCTATATTTTGCTTAGTTTTGATGTTTAAGCAAATACTTGTTTGACTTTTGAGATAATTGAGGTAATACAGTGAATAACCTAATGGGAATATTGTTATATTCTTTATCTTGCTGCACTGTAACAAATGAAGCAATTTTAATATTTTAGAACCACACTCGCACACTTATACAAATATTACCACCCACTGCCAAGTGTATTGGAACCTATATCTGTAAAGATTTGTATGCCATACTGTGCTGAAAGTTAAATCTTTCAACTTGAATCAAGCCATGTACAAAGGTTTTCCTGGAATAAAATTAGCTTCCTTCTGCTCTGACAATGTTTCCAGCAAGACAATGCTCCATGCCACACAGCCAGGTCAATCAAGGTGTGGATGGAGGACCACCGGATCAAGACCCTGTCATGGCGAGTCCAATCTCCAGACCTGAACCCTATTGAAAACCTCTGGAATGTTATCAAGAGGAAGATGGATGGCCTCAAGCAATCAAACAAAGCAGAGCTGTTTGAATTCTTGCACCAGGAGTGGCATAAAGTCACCCAACAGCAATGTGAAAGACTGGTAGAGAGCATGCCAAAGCGCTTGAAAGTTGTGATTGAAAATCAGGGTTATTCCACCAAATATTCATTTCTGAACTTTTTATATATATATATATATATATATATATATATATGTAAGTTAAAACATTAGTATTGTGTTGTTTAAAAATAATAAGAACTTGAAATATGGAATCTTTGGAATTTGGTTGAAATTTTGTCAGTACTTTATAGAATAAATAAAAACTTTTTCATTTTACTCTAAATGCATAGCTATAAATGGTTAATCAAGAAAAACTGATAATTTTGCAGTGGTCTTTTAATTTTTTTCCAGAAATGTATATATGTATATACAGTATCTCACAAATGTGAGTACACCACTCACGTTTTTGTAAATATTTGATTATATCTTTTCATGTGACAACACTGAAGAAATGACACTTTGCTACAATGTAAAGAAGTGAGTGTACAGCTTGTATAACAGTGTAAATTTACTGTCCCCTCAAAATAACTAAACACACAGCCATTAATGTCTAAACCGTTGGCAACAAAAGTGAGTACACCCCTAAGTGAAAATGTCCAAATTGGGCCCAATTAGACGTTTTCCCTCCCAGGTGTCATGTGACTCGTTCGTGTTACAAGGCCTCAGGTGTGAATGGGGAGCAGGTGTGTTAAATTTGGTGTCATCACTCTCACACTCCCTCAAACTGGTCACTGGAAGTTCAACATGGCACCTCATGGCAAAGAATTGTTGCTCTACATAAAGATGGCCTAGGCTATAAGAAGATTGCCAAGACCCTGACACTGAGCTGCAGCACAGTGGCCAAGACCATACAGGGGTTTAACAGGACAGGTTCCACTCAGAACAGGCCTCGCCATGGTCGACCAAAGAAGTTGAGTGCACGTGCTCAGCGTCATATCCAGAGGTTGTCTTTGGGAAATAGACGTATGAGTGCTGCCAGCATTGCTGCATAGGTTGAAGGGGTGGGGGGTCAGCCTATCAGTGCTCAGACCATACGCCACACACTGCATCAAATTGGTCTGCATGGCCGTCGTCCCAGAAGGAAGCCTCTTCTAAAGATGATGCACAAGAAAGCCTGCAAACAGTTTGCTGAAGACAAGCAGACTAAGGACATGGATTGCTGGAACCATGTCCTGTGGTCTGATGAGACCAAGATAAACTTATTTGGTTCAGATGGTGTCAAGCGTGTGGCGGAAACCAGGTGAGGAGTACAAAGACTAGTGTGTCTTGCCTACAGTCAAGCATGGTGGTGGGAGTGTCATGGTCTGGGGCTGCATGAGTGCTGCCGGCACTGGGGAGCTACAGTTCATTGAGGGAACCATGAATGCCAACATGTACTGTGACATGCTACAGCAGAGCATGAGCCCCTCCCTTCGGAGACTGGGTCACAGGGCAGTATTCCAACATGATAACGACCCCAAACACACCTCCAAGATGACCACTGCCTTACTAAAGAAGCTGAGGGTGAAGGTAATGGACTGGCCAAACATGTCTCCAGACCTAAACCCTATTGAGCATCTGTGGGGCATCCTCAAATGGAAGGTGGAGGAGCACAAGGTTTCTAACATTCACCAGCTCCAAGATGTTGTCATAGAGGAGTGGAAGAGGGCTTCAATGGCAACCTGTGAAGCTCTGGTGAACTCTATGCCTAAGAGGGTTAAAGCAGTGCTAGAAAATAACGGTGGCCACACAAAATATTGACATTTTTATACAAGCTGTACACTCACTACTTTACATTGTAGCAAAGTGTCATTTCTTCAGTGTTGTCACATGAAAAGGTATAATCAAATATTTAGAAAAATGTGATGGGTGTACTAACTTTTGTGAGATACTGTATATATGTATATGTATGCTACACACACACACACACACAGTACATGTTTATAATATAAGTGTGTGTACTTGGGAAACATAAGATGTTGCCATGAAATTAGCTTTTGCAAGACAAAGAAGTCAGCAAATCTGTTCACCACAGAAACATGTAGTGTACCATAGCAGCCCTATAGTTCTCTCCTTGCTTCTTTTTGTATTTCTCTCATTTGTAAGTAACTTTGGATAAATTAGTCTGCTAAATGAATACATTTTATGTAAAAATGTCTAAGATATAATGTAATGCCTAAATGACAAATGTAACAGTGACAATGGAGTATTGAAAGATATCAGCATGAAATTGCTTCATGGATATTAACAACAACCTTACACTGTAACTGTAGTGACATTATCAGTGCCAAAGCAAAACCTAACATAAGAATGCCAGAAACAGAGGTTGCAGAAACATTGGCTCCACACCAGAACTTCAAAGTTCCGTCGTCCCCCTCGGGAGCATGCATGCCTACTTTTAAGCATTCACTCACCCTTACTCCAGTACACCCCGGCCAACTTCCCACAAGCTTATCCATTTATAATAGAGCCTGTGGCTGCCAGATTCCCAACTTTTCCGTTGAATTCATGTCAGGGTTGCCACAGGGGGATAACCATGTGCAGACAAGGGCTATGCTACTGACATCATCTGACCATTTCCCCCCTCCCCACACCTCCCTCTCATCCCTCAGTCTCAGTCTGGTTTGTCAGCGATCTCTCTTGTCACCACATCACTCTCTCTCTTCTTCTCTTAGCCATTTTTTCCAACCTTTCCAATCTAATTGTGTCTATTAGTCATCTGGTAAGGGCTGATGTCTTGGGCTACCTGCAATGCAGGTCTTGATTGTTGTCTGTCACCATGTGAGTGAATCCCATACACCGGGAGGGGCGACAGACGCACACTGTTTTCCTGAAACTTTTGAAATCAGTTGTTATTTTGGGGTAATGGTACCTTAAGGAGAGATTTGAGGGAGGGGATAATTTAAAAAGGTTTGATGTTATGTGTGCAGTATTACATGTTCAGGATTGTCGGGACCAGGCCCAAAGTGAGTCATCTGGACACAGAACCCAGTTTATGAAGATTCCTTCATATTCCTGTCACTAAGCTGTCTCCTAGGTGGCCATATGGGCACCATTTAGATGGATAGTTGTGTGCCACTTGTTATGGTGTTGTGTGATATCACAGCAATGCATATTTTCCTCAGGCACAAGTAATTTTTATTCAATTTATTGCTGCCTTTAAACATTCTCGTAATCAAGAATTTCCAGAACTTTTTTACATTAATGGTGCGTTTGAGGTTGTTTGACTTTGCAACTGAAATGTTAAACCCACAATTAAAGATCCCAGAGTCTAAGATTCTTAGCGAAAACGGTTTTGGCTAAAGAAACAATGGACCTATTGTCCTTTCAGCCCCGGAACTGATTGAAGTAAATTTTCAAAGAACTGGATCTACATACAAATCATACATCATCAAAACATGCAACATTCACACACACTCATACGCTCATGTCCTTTCTTTCCCAGGTGTACGACACAGAGTTGGAGAAGGTCGAAAACTTTGAGCAATTTGCTGATTTTTGCAGAACGTTCAGACTTTACCGTGGAAGAATTCAGGATGAGTGTGATGACCCTTCCATTGTTGGAGAGTTCAAGGTAGGGTCACTCATTATCACTCAGCAAGTTCATGAGAAATGACCTGATCAGTTCAACAACTATCACATGTGCTCCCATTCAGTCTCCATGAAGAAGAACATTCAGACAGTGCCAGATGAAGCAAGGGATTGGTGTCAATGCTAATTAGCTGAGCTAATGCAGTGACTGGACAATAAAGTAATTTGAATCAGGCCTTCTTTTTAACATACATGATCAGTCTGGTTCAGTCTGCGCTTTGTCAAATTTGCCTTTGAGCAATGCTATAATTCAGAGCATTCTGTAACACTAAACCAGAAGCTTATGCCATCTTTTCTGCGTTAATGAGTTTGTGGGTCAAAACTCATCATTGCCTTTTTTAAATAAACATTTTAGCAGACTACCGATAAGGGAGGACAACTGGAACTTTTGTCTCAGGGCTGGAGGGGAAACAGAAATGGGAAATCCCACATTCAGCAGGAGACACAGATATAAAAACGGAGACAGAGTCACAAAAGCGAAAGCTGCCGGGGCAGCGCACACATTGACGATAGAACTGTCTGCATCCCACCCCACCCAACTAACAACAACTACCTGGAGTTAGGGCCACTGAATTCGTTTTGTACCAGACCCAAGAATTTCTAATTGCAGCCCTGATTATTAGTAATCATTTTTAACTGTATATGGTTCTCGAGTTTTCTTTATGGTCCTTTTGGAGATTAGAAAAATGTGTTCAGTGTATTGCTTTCATTTACCAGTTTGCTCAAATTGTATGCACAATGCTAATAATCAAATTATACATGATCAAAATCTTAAAGATGCATGAAAAACTCACGACTTGCAGAAAAACAGAAAATACTCCCATCCCTTGAAACCAAACCATCCATCCAGTCAGAATCACACTTATATGTGCATTTATGTTACACAAATTAATCCGCAATGTAGACACTGTTGCAAAAGATAAAACTTTCTCCAAAAAATAAAAAAATAAAAATCAGACTACATTAACTTACCCAAATTACATATCTGCATTTTGAAATAAAGCAGAAGCATTAAACAATGTGAAATGTGTCAGAGTTTACGGAGAGAATATGCAACAAATATTATGTCATTGTCAAGTTCTGTGGCTTGGTCAGGCTGTTTAATGGTTGCCAATTGAAAAACCCCCAAATCAAAACAGTTCTTATCCTGCCATTTGGATATGGCCACATAATTTCATCTCTGTAACTGATTCTGGTTCCTTGGCCAAAACTGTGGTGGAAGTAGTGCCTGGTATGATGTCAAAACTGTCTGTGAGGATTGCTTCAACATGAGTTACTTGTTGATATGGGCTTCAGTCACACATTTTCCATTACCAGGTGTAATCATTTTTCAGGACATTAAATCTTTTGAATTTAGGACATTTAGGAATGCGGAGTGTAGTGGAACTACTGTAAATGGTGGAAGCTGACATTGTCCCAGTGAATTCGGAAACAGTTGGTAGACTTTTCTTGAGCTAAACTCACTCTGTGCACACAGAAAGTCGAAACACTGCTCCCTGTGGCCGAAGCAGGATGTATTTAATTAAGTAAGGGCACGAGTGAGCTCCAGCTTCTGGGTGAAATGCCCAGAGAGGGGCGTCAAAAGCAAGTTGTTTTAGCTGTAAAGAGTGTTATACAGTGACGAAGAATGCCTATTTTATTGCAACCCTAAATCTAACCGTCAGTGGAGTGAAAATGTAATTTTAGAGGAACAAATGGAACCTCAGAATTGTGATTATCACTAATTATGCAAACGCAATAAATTCCTGGACGAGAACCCGGCTCTCCTACACTCCTGCTCACCTATGCAATGTGCTTCCGGTCACACCAAAGGAAAAGGTAAATACATTTTAACTCATGCAGAAATGTCTCATGGTAGATGGCACTTGTCAGTAACTCGGAATTATGGGGCTGATGCCAGGGTACTGGAACATTTGGAAGCAACAATTCCGAATTCCCGTGTGATCACGTTGTGTGCGGTCTGGGCTCTTTACTGTTCTTCTGGGAATGGATGCTTATTCAAGGCATTGAAGAATTCTAAAACAGTGTTACCAGTGATACCTTTCTAATTGGGAGCTTTTTGTAGTTTTTTCTGTGAGGTTTTAGGAGCGTTCCCTGGTTTATTTGGATTTCAGATTTTAACAGAGTTCTTGTAAGATTTCTGGAAGCTAAATTTGAAGGATTGAAGTGAAAATTGGGGTTTGACCCGGGAGGCCCCAGACAACAGGTCCCCAGAAAATCTAATTTAAGTTTCAAACTTTAACTTCTCTAACTCCTGTCCTTATTTAGGGTTCGTTTAAGATATATCCACTTCCTGATGATCCCGCAGTGGCCACACCCCCACGACAGTTCTTCAAACTCCCACCGAATGGTATAGAGGAGTGCCTGGTACGTGTGTACATCATACAGGCCTATGACTTACAGCCCAAAGATGCCAATGGCAAGGTAGGTACAACACACCTAACCATTTTTTCACTTTTGTTCTTTTGTATACAGTCAAGTTCCACTAGTGTTTAAACTGAACATCATTGTCTAGAGCTTAATACAATATCACATTATCACCCATTATGATTTACAGTGTTTGTATAGCATGGGGGTGGGAGAAGTTGTAACAGCAATCCTTTACTTTTCTCACTAGACACATTTTGTTTTTAAACCTTGTTTTACATCACTTTGAGCTTCATCTGGCAGACAAGTTGTGTTAGCCCTTTGGAAAACCTCTGCAGTACCAAAGTCATAAGAGAGCAGAGAAATGTCTTTATGAAAACACGGAGCCACCCTTTTACCACAGCCATAAACTCTCAATGGCTGCCCTAGACCTGGCCAATGCGCCACCACTGCTGGCCCAGCGTCAGATGGCCTTTCCCTTCATTAGTTGCGAATATGTTAAGATGATGTCCTTTCATCACCTACTCAGGCCAGGAGTTATGACATAGAACATTTCACACATATACTCAGTGCCTATTAAACGACACTGATCATAGAGATTTGATGCATTTTCCACCATGAGAGCAAAGAGGGGTTGTTGTTTTAGATATTGTTGCCTATAGTATGTCTGCGCAAGTGTGTGTGTGTGACTGTGTTAACACATGCATAATTAGCAATTGTTGTTCTTTCATAGTGTGACCCTTACGTTAAGATCACGCTTGGCAAGAAATCAGTTGATGACCATGACCATTACATACCCAGTACTTTGGACCCCGTCTTTGGAAAGTGAGCATGTCTGTTTCTTTCTCTCACACACACACACAGATTCTATCCCCTAACCCTACCCCTATACCTTACCCTCACAAAACAAAACACTCTGCATTTTTACGTTTTCAAAAAAACATACAACACACCCCAACAATACACATACACACACAGAAACACATCATCACAGAGATCTATACTTTTAACTATACCAGCAGGGGTCTCCACACTCAAAATAATGATCCAGCCCTTAATTCTGACATTCTTGACATTGGATAATTACAGGATACAAGGTTGATCTGGCGACTAATCAATGACAGAATACATTTACATTTATGCATTTGTCCATTGACACTTTTATCCAAAGCGACTTACAGTGCACTTATTACAGGGACAATACCCCCGGAGCAACCTGGAGTTAAGTGTCTTGCTCAAGGACACAATGGTGGTGGCTGTGGGGCTCAAACCAGCAACCTTCTGATTAACAGTTATGTGCTTTAGCCCACTACGCCACCACCACTCCTACGAAGTGGAATACGAAGTGTATGTATAGATACCTTCATAAAAGCTAAATGTCCTGTAAATTATCCTACCTTTTTTCTTCTTCTTTTTTAAGGATGTTTGAGCTGACATGCTGTTTGCCTCTAGAGAAGGACCTGAAAATCATATTGTATGATTATGACATGCTCTCTAAAGATGAAATAATCGGAGAGACTGTCATCGATCTGGAGAATCGCTTTTTGTCCCGCCATGGTGCTTGTTGTGGCCTGCCACAAACCTACTGTCTGTAAGAAAATCTCTCTTCTGTCCTATTTCCTTTATCTACCACATTATCAATGACAATATAAAAAAAATTCAAGAAGTGACATATGAGTCTTTATGTGCCAATTACAATTTACGAGTAAGGAATGTGATTGGGACTAGTAATGGCAGGATTTTGACTTAATTGTATCTTGATTGCCCATGTTCTCACATCATGTCCTGTCCTCTCCTCTACTGACTTTTCTAGAAATAAAATAAAATTATTATAAAGTTTATTTTTAACTGCTGATAATCTCAAAAGCTTTTCAAACAGAATAGGAGTTTTTTGTCTCTATGCTGGCTTTAGGTCAGGCGTCAACCAGTGGCGAGATCACCTGAAACCTACCCAGTTACTGCATCGTCTGTGTGAGAAGCGAAATTATAAACTGCCTGTCTACAAGCAGGATCGAGTTTACTTCAGAGGACAGGAATACACCATGGCAGACCTTGGTGAGTGTCCTAAACACACACTCTCACTAGACCTTCTTTCCTACTGCTGCATTAATGTTCCTGATATTTGATTGACATTAATTCTGTGATTGTCATTCCCAAAAAGTGGCTTCTAAAAGAATTGTGTGCATGAATGTGAGTGTGTATGTACTCTATGAATAATCACAGACATCATGACCTATCAAATCAGGGGATGGAAGGTGAAAAAAGAAAGTGGTCTTTTCTTTGGAGCTGCTGAAAGCTTTAGTCAAGAGTAAAAGGTAATCAAAGCAGCAGACTGACTCCATCACATCTTCCGTCATTAAAAAAGTGAGCTTCGCATGAGATAGGCTGCGGTTCTGTGAAACACAGACAAAAAATAATAATGATATACTTTTTGGCTTGTGCCATACATCATATCTGTGTGTGTGGGATCACAGAACTGTTGGGGAGACCCAGTTAGCCGTACTTGCCTGGGCGCTATGAGCGGAAAGAATGAGTTGCTCCTCTGTGTGTAGAAAAACAAGTGTGATATTGTAAAGACGAAGGACCTGTGTAAACATACAGCAACTCTGACATAGTCATTCATTTATAGCACATATATCACCCCTTACCACAGCAACCTGACATCTATTCCTGTTCCTAAATGATGCCCTTGGGAAGCTAATGCTAACTAATTCTACAGTAGTTTACTAGTAAGTATTTATTATGTTGATCTTACTCATGTGTAACCTCCATCAAACCCTCCTGCCACATTTGGTTTGACCTCTAAGCCCTTACATAACCCTTAAAGTCCCATTGGCTGCCTTTCTACCACATAGGGCCTACAGAAAGCCAAGCTCTCCTGCCATTTTCCCTTCCATGATGCTTTGGGACGAGGTCGGCTTCAGATTTATGGTGAACTAGCATGCAAGCATGTTCAGCCAAGGTCAACACTGTGCTCCTGTGTCTCGTCGCCGCGGAACACTACGTCTCTTTGTTTGCCCCATGTATCCGCGGCAACCCGCGCGTCAAAGCAATTATCAGGTGGCCATTTTGGGCATCCAACTTCATGGCAGAAATTGTCTTCCTCCACTTCGCTCTTTTTTTCCTCCTTTCTCCACACTCTGACCATATTTCCCTCTGGGACATGACACGGGGTTTAAAACCATAAACTCAGCAGTGGGCGTTTATTTTTTTGACTTCTCTCTTTTTTGCTTTTTGAAAGAGGAAAATCTCTTCTTAGATCAACAGCAATGAAATCAACGCATCATATAAGGAATGGGGAAAGATAAATATTTCAAACTATACAAGTGGAATATTTCATGAATGTGTTTTGCACTTATGTTGGCTTTTTTTCTTGTTTCAGTTATGACTTCATAAACCCAATGGTCAATTATTTTTCATATCAAATCAATGTTAAGCTCATTTATGTAATTTTATATGTTAAAATACTTTCTTCTATCCCAGAATAATAGGCAAAAATAAGTATAATTAATTCATTCGTAGGTTGATTTCCCAGAAAAGTGTTACATTGTGGCTCTGAGGCGATATTAAAACATTCCTCTGTTTGTTTGAGCGTCCTGACCACCTTGCACCACAACATTGACTCAACTAATAGTGTGGGTTTTGGGTGGGACTATCCGTTTGTTCAACCAATGGAAGACAGTAGGAGTATTCGAGAAAGCTGTTTAAAAACAATTATTATTTTGGTGCAATTATGGCACATTGCACACAGCTGTAACAGAAAATAATATTACAATGAAGTTTTTAATCTTCCATGTCATTTGAGCAATTTTAAGCTAAACAACTTGGACTGTCCTGGAAAATAAGGCCACATACACACTGGAAAGTTTGAGAGTGTCAACTGCATTTAAATGTGGGAGTGAATCCCCTAAATGCAGTTGCTGTGTGTATACAGGACTGGATTGGGCACTAAATATGGGAGTGACAACAGTTTTTAGCTGCATTATGTACATGGGCATAATGCTTTTGGAACGCCTCTGTATGTTTCACTTGTTTTGTTTTCAACATTAATTGTAATCTATGTGAATATATGATATCATGACCTTATGATTGACTACATTTGGCCCTCAGATGAAGGGAAACCTCTTAACCCTCACCTGGGTCTAGTGCAGGAGCATCTCGCTCTGTTGGTGCTGAGGAGGCAAGGTCTGGTACCTGAGCATGTTGAGACACGACCCCTCTACAGCCCCCTACAGCCGGATATAGAACAGGTAACACAGTCTCCAAAATGTATACAAATTTTTACATTCTGAAAACATTTACTCTCAAATAACTTTCTCTCTACTTGATTATATTGTTCATGAGATGCCTTGTCTCTCTTCATTGAGTTGTTTTATTTGCCAATTCCCAGGGGCGTTTGCAAATGTGGGTGGACCTGTTTCCTAAATCTTTAGGCCCACCTGGGCCTCCATTCAATATTACACCACGCAGAGCTAAAAAGTACGAATGTCACCTTCTTTAATTTCTATATTCACTTTCATTTATTTGCTTTTTTAAGCAGAAGTATAATATTCCATGTTTTCTGGTCCCATAGGTTCTTCCTGCGCTGTATTATATGGAACACAAGAGATGTTATCTTGGATGAGGTCAGCGTTACTGGGGAGAAGATGAGTGACATTTATGTGAAAGGGTAAATTGGGGTGTCATAAATTGCTTGTTGGGCTTGTGTATATAAACTTCACTAAGATGAAGTTGTTCTTGTTTCCCATGCCATGGGTCTGTTGCTTGTCTGTTGCCACTGTGACCAATAGTAACAATGGGATGCAAAAAATATCGATCAGTAGCAACAAACATACAGTTGCAGAGCAACCAGGGCCCCAAGCCATAGGTAAATTGTAAGTAACATTGCCTTCTAAATGTGTTTGAAATTATGTGTCGGGTAATTGTCAAAGCTATTTTTTTCAATCGTAGCTGGATGCACGGCCATGAAGATAACAAGCAGAAAACAGATGTACACTATCGATCACTGGGAGGTGAAGGCAACTTTAATTGGAGGTTTATCTTCCCCTTCCATTATTTACCTGCTGAACAACTCTGCACCATTGATAAAAAGGTGAGACTTGGGGGGCTGTTTACAACCAACAAGTTTTTACATCTATTTGTGTTGTTTTTCAATCATTTTCTTATATAAATATAGAATCTAAATGGAATATTATATCAAAATAATAATGACATGGCATGCCGATTAATTAATCAGATTAATCATAATAAAATGCATACATCATTATTTGCTAAGAAAGGCCCCAAAATAAAGGTCATTTAAATAATGCATAATAATTAAATGTTTGTTTGTTTGTTTTTCCCCCTTTTTCTCCCAATTTGGAGTGCCCAATTCCCAATGTGCTTTTAAGTCCTCGTGGTTGTGTAGTGATTTGCCTCAATCCGGGTGGCGGAGGACGAATCCCAGCTGCCGTCAACCTGTGCATCTTATCACGTGGCTTGTTGAGCGCATTGCCACAGAGACACAGTGTGTGTGGAGGCTTCACGCCATCCACCGCGGCATCCACGCTCAACTCACCACGCGCCCCACCGAGACCGATTCACATTATAGCGACCACGAGGAGGTTACCCCAAGTGACGCTACCCTCCCTAGCATCTGGGCCAATTTGATTGCTTAGGAGACCTGGCTAGATTCACTCAGCACACCTTGGGATTCGAACTAGCGAACTCCAGTGGTGGTAGCCAGCATCTTTACCACTGAGAGTACCCACTAAGAAGAGTGAGGTATGGCCCTTCATCAGCACAGCTGTGATTCGGCCGCAGGCACAAAGCCACAAGTAAACACAGCCTTGCTGGTTTAGGGCCATACAGCATGATAGTGAGTGTTCAAACACTTCAAAGAACAAGTAAATTAAAAAATTTGGAAAAACTAAGGACTGTCACAAAAAATGCATGTGTGCATGGAACTACTTTCTTAAAGTTGCAGTATGTAAGATTCAGAAACCCTTGTTATTAATGACACCTGTGGCCGTTTAGTGAACTACAGCCATCTACCTGTTGCTCATGCTCAAGCATCGACCAAAACAATGACGTAACCTTCAAAGAGGCTGAACATGATTCACCGGCATCATGCTAACAGATGAGGTAGCATAATTAAAATTACACAGTTAAGATTGTTTTACTACAAACTTTGAGATTGTATATTGTATTTGACTCTCCAGTGCTAGAACAGGGCTAAAACAAAGTGTGGATATAGTTCTGACTATGCACGACTTTAGTTTGAAGTAATCACTTTTCC
This sequence comes from Xyrauchen texanus, assembly GCF_025860055.1. NCBI lineage: Eukaryota > Metazoa > Chordata > Actinopteri > Cypriniformes > Catostomidae > Xyrauchen > Xyrauchen texanus. Next base: position 22,801,682 of record NC_068276.1, on the reverse strand, counting down.
TTGCATTTATACGATAGCCTATGTCAGCGTTAGCTAGCTAGCCAGCTTTACCAATGGCTGTTAGCTAAATTTAGTGGATGATGACGGTAGCTGTTTATAAAATAGACTGAACATTATAAATATGTTGACACAATTCAGTATTGATGTGATTCCATTACAACTGTCATTTTTATATATCGATGTGCTATTTTTTATAATAATAGATAGTATATATTTTCTGTATAACCAAGTTACATTACACTAATGAATGGGTTTTTTTGCACTAATGGTTGGTTACCTTGCTGACTAATTACAGATTAACATTGACATTAACCTGACTTTTATTATAAAGAGAAGATAGTTGAAATTATTTGACCGCTACGAAGCAAAGTAGCTTTCAATCGTCAGCATTGGCAGGCAAGATCAAGTTATCTAAAATTACACAGATCAATCCTTATGGCACTATATTTCACATGCTTTGCAGTTATGTAAGCTTACCTGTCCAATAAGAATGCCAAGAAAACCGAACGAAGGTCCCTCCAGGAATCAAAAATCCTGGACTCTATTTTTCACTCGACCATAATCACATTTCTTATCCAGACGGGATTCAGTTGATAAATGTTTTTTTGGCTTACTCTGAGTTTGTGTAGGAGTCGCTGTTGTGCTGGGAGCCGGCTATTTGCTGGATTCCATCTCTAAGATAACATTACCTAGCGTTGCAGACTGTTGTCGCTGTTGAATAGTGGAAGAGAAGCTACTGTCTGAGGCAAGGCTCTCGGGAGCGTGCATAAACTTCATATCCCTTGGATTTTCCCGGCAAAAGCAACCCGTGAGAGTGATTGTGCTTGTGCAATTGCCTGCTTTACCAGTTCTTATTCTGTGGCTGTGCAGCTTTTGAGGTTTTTTTGAGGCACGCTATCACCTATTGATACATCTCTTAAAAACAGATGTACTTCAAGCTTGAATTACTCTTATGGTAATAAAATACAAACTTTTATTACGGAATGTACGTACAAGTCAAGGGGCATGATTAAAGTTTTTTTCATACTGAACTCACTTATTAAATTGACAGCACTAATTTTAAGTCATTTTGAGGCCCCTTGGAAGTTTGTTAAGAACCACTACGCAAGACAGACATCTTTGACCGTTGCACATTGTCTCACTGTTTTTTCAGTGTCTTATGCAGAAGCACCATTTTTTTCAATGCCATGTTAAGTAAAAAAAAAAAACGTTCTGTTTGTTGCACTGCGTCTAGCTTTTTAGTGCAAGAACGTTTGTACTTAACTGCCCCTTAATCTGCATTTAAAGATTTGATGGAAACAAATAAGTCAATTGAGAAGGATCAAACCAGAGTTGAAATCAAAGGAGAAATCAAACCAGATTTGATTAGTGGTTTAGTTGGTGACTCTAGGCCTGTCAACATTCATATCTGCATTCTGGTCTTTAGATATGTTGCGTAAACCAAAATGCTGGGCCTTGATTGAGTCTGATTAGGTGATCCACAGGTCACCCGTAATTTGAAAAGGCTTTGTAACAACTCCAAAAACGTAGTCTTACGCTCATGGCTTTCTGTGAACTGGCCACATTTTGAAGGATATCATTGCAATTGGCAGGTGTTTAATGCAATGTTTCAAACCCAGATATGTTGCAGGCTGCAGCTGGCAAACGTCCACTCACCGCACGTGGTACATGAGCATCCTATAAAAGCAAGACAGTCCAGACTTCAGCCAAGCCAGCTCAGGGAAAACAGTTGTGATGGACATGGCACTTAAAGTGAGGTTTTGGCAGGCAAGAGATCAGTTATGGTAAGATTGAAGATAGCCGTTCCACCCATTAAACTTAGAGCGGCCCATTACAGCAGCTGTCAGAAGATAGATCCACTTTGGCTGGGGATTGTTGGAGACAACACACAATAGAAATGATACATAACAAAATTGTCTTGATTCTCTAGCATGAAAAACGGCCTGAGAAACAGTGATTGATTGGAAGTAAGTCCTTATTTGCAGTGTTTGTTTTGATGGCGCTGTATGCGGTTGTCAGGCAGGACATCCTGTCCGACGTGGCCTGTTTACCGGTGAATGGCAGCAGTGCAGCTCTGTGAAGCAGGAGTTCATTATCCTAGCCGTGTTTGTCCACACATCCATCAAGGGTACAGTACGGTGGGAATGTTGTCACGCCAATGGAATCCTGTCTGGCGGTGGGATGCCGAATCAGGGCTGTAGTGGGTGTCACTCTGTGTCTCTCACCTTCTTTCTAATTCTACTTCTCACATTCACGCTATCATTTTCTCACTCTGTCTTTCTCAGTCACTGTCTTGGGCTGTGAGTTTATATCTGCCTCTCCATTTCTCATAGGGGTGGTGTAGTGTAGTGGTTAAAGATCTGGATTGGTAACTAAAAGGTTGCAGGTTGTAAATTCCACAAGCAAGGCACCTAAAGAATCGTTCACCAAAAATTAGGGCCGGGACTCGATTAAAAAAATTAATCTAATTAATTAGAGACTTTGTAATTAATTAATCGAAATGAATCGCATTTTAATTGCATAAATATTTGACCTGAGAACAGTGAGAAGTAATTTTTTTCACATGGATTTTTAGTATACCATTGAATAATGACTGAATACATAAGCTTAAGCAACAAAATATTGTTTATTTTTGTATTATGTTTTGCGTTGAGGTGATACTTGAGGCTCGATGTGCTGCGGCGAATTCCTTGTTGCATAGCTTGCACACAACCATGCTCTTATCGACGCTTCCATCCGTTCGTTTTTTATAACAAAATTTCCCATCCACGGGGCCAACCAAAGCGGTCTCGTCAGCTTCTTCGTTCATGTTCACTGTGATTTGTTGTTGTCTGAAGTCATGAACACTAGTTGGTGCTCCAGTATAATCGGTCCGCCGAAACTCATCCAGTGAGAAACGTTCCACGGTGCAAAAATTAAAATGCGTAAAACGTGTTATTTTTTGTGTAATTAATTAATCTTAATTAACGCGTTAAAGTCTGTAATTGATTAATCTAAATTAACGCGATAAAGTCCCGGCTCTACCAAAAATATTATAATTCTCTCATCATTACCCTCTTAACTCTTACATTGGAAGTAAAGCATCGGCAAAACATGACTTAATTTTGCTCAAATCATTTACTAATTTGTAGTTTTAACACCTTGTTCAACATGAGAGCTGCTGTTTATTGTAATTTTTATCTTTTAGAATTGATATCAGAGCAGTGGAAACGGTATTTTTGTCCAAATTCAGCAGCCCTGTATAAAAAAAAAACATTCACAAAAGGGCAGAAAAATTGTGATTTAATAATCTTGAACAAAATAATTCTGATTATCATTTTTACTATTATCGCGCAGCCTAACGTTATACGTTATTCAAGGACCCGATAGCAGTCTGGGGGGTCCCTTGCAAGACGATCATCATATTTGGGGATACTTAGCATCAAAAAGTATAAAAACCCCTGGTTTAAAGGGACAGTTCACCCAACATTTTTAATTCTCTCATCATTTACTCACCCTCATGCCAAGATGATTTTCTTTCATCTGCAGAACAAAAGCAAAGATTTTTAGAAGAATATTTCAGCTCTGTTGATCCATACAATGCAAGTGAATGGTGACCAGAACTTTAAAGCTCCAAAAAGCACATAAAGGCAGCATATTAGTAATCCATAAAACTAGTGGTTACATCCATATCTTTGAAAGTGATGTGATAGTTGTGGGTGAGAGACAGATGAATATTTATGTCCTCTTTAAAATAAATCTCCACTTTTGATCAGCCCAACCGGTAGCACAAAGAATGTGAATCGCCAAAATAAAACAAAAAAGAAGAATGTGGAAGTGAAAGTGAAAGTGGAGGTTTATAGTAAAACAAAAGACAAATATATTGATCTGTTTATCACTCTCACCTATCATATCACTTCTGAAGACATGGATTTAACTAATCAAAGTCATATGCATTACTTTTATGCTGCTTTTATGTTCTTTTTGGAGCTCCAGAATCCTGGTCACAATTCACTTGGATTATATGGACCAACAGAGCTGAGATATTCTTCTGAAAATCTTAATTTGTGTTCTGCAGAAGCACATCTGGGATGGCATGAGGGAGAGTACATTATTAGAGATAGGGGGGATAGTAAAAGGGATAGCTCATCAAAAAATATAAAATTATCGCCTGATTTACTCTCTGTCTGTACCTCTGTCACACCTACCATGTTTCTCTTTCTCTACAGGAGCATTTTTGGAGTTTGGACAAAGTTGAAACAAAACTGCCTCCTAAGCTTACTATCCAGATTTGGGACAATGACAAGTTCTCCTTTGATGATTTCCTTGGTAAGAACATATGAGATGAAAATTCTGAACCAATGTACATCCCTTGTGCCAAATTACTCCTCAATTTTCTTCCTCAGCTTTACCACCCTCATCAAATTATTTAGGCTGAATGGTGATACACGATATAGATCTCTTAATTTTCTACGAAGTGGACTAAATGTTCAGTTGTGAGTTAAAGCCACATGTGAGATGGTAAATGAAGCTTGCAACGTGCTTTGTTTCGGGGCAGAAGACTTTCAGAAGTTTAACACAAACTGCAGTTTATGGCGCTGTTGTAAATGGTTGAAGAGATTTGAAGTGCTTCCACTTTTGGATGCAACTTGTTTATGGCATTCTCTACAGATGACATGCAGGGCTTGACATTTAGCATTGTGATGTGCATGTCCTATGGACAAGTAAATTGGTCATTCACTTGTCCAAGTTAAAAAGTTACTTGTCCAGAGAAAAAAGGACAAGTATTGGTTACATGCTCAAGTAACATGTCAGAGTTTCTGTTGTATTTTTTCTAAAATTAAGACATGGTAAACCTAACAGTGTTATACTGATGCAATGAACTAGATGATCTGGGCACTGGATAGGCAAGACTATTTTATTTATAACCTCATGTACGCATGGTAGTCAAATAAATAAAATAATTAATCGCTATCATTTACAGCAGGGATGTTCACACTTCTGTGAAATAATATATACTTTCCCTACTCTACCATACACAATATATACATTTATCACAATACCAAAATTTCAGTAGTCTTTAGTGAAATTTGAAGATTTCTGATGCCAGCTTCAATACCATAACAAATAATAGCCTAACACAACTAATTTGTTCATTACAAAATTATTAAGTTTCCAGTTTATTATGTAAGAGAAGTAAACAGTCAGTAATAAAATAACCAAAGAAAAGCAATGAATAGAAAAAACACACACTATAGAAAAAAAAATTAATAAATAAGAAAACGGTGCTTTTAAACAGCTTTAAAAAAAAAAAGATTAACAGTATCAAGGATTCAATTAAACATGTTGTATTGAATAGACGGTAATAAAATCGGCTTCTTTCTTTACCGAGATTGTGAGGATGCAGTCTTAGTCTCCATGTAAACTTTCTTATGTACCTGCATAACCTCTGACGATGCCTTTATTTATTTCCAAAGGCGATGTTTCATAAGCCATGCTGAATGTGAGATCTGCGTGTCTGTTTACTATGACCGCTAAGAAAGAGTGAATGCTCTCTGACCAGAATGGAGAGTAAAATGTGTTTATTAATTTTCCAAGAAGAAACAAGATGTAGTTTTGGTGCAAAGAAAGTTAAAGCAGAATTTTCACGGCATCTTCTCTCTTCTGGTTGTGTAAAGTTTGTGGAGGCGTGTCAGATGGCATGGAGTATATCGATATAAATGGTATTGTCTCATCCTATATTTCATTTGAAAATATATCAATATACCTTAAAAAGTCAATATGATGCCCAGCCCTAGCATGACAGTCAGCATAAACTAGGGTTACCAGACTTCTGTTTTTCTCGGGACAGTCCTGTATTTAAGCACTTTTACTAGTGTCCTGACTTATTCTGAAAAAAATCATGTTTTGTCACGTATTTCCCCTCTCCTAAAATGTCTCTATCAAATAAGCGGCTTTCTCAGTCTCATGAATATTCTAATCAAAGTTAGCCAAGGATACGTCTTGTAAAACCAATAAAATCACACCGTGTTATTTGAAGTACATTATTGGATTTAACTATCCAATCACAATCTCCTATCGATAGTTAGTAAACTGATTGAAGAGTCGGTTTGAAAGAACACACAGATGAAATTGCGGCTGGAAAAATGTCAAGGAAGCGTGCATGTACATTTAATGAGGATCTTCAAAAAGAGTTTAAATTTCCAAAAAAAAGGAGTTACAGACAGAGCCTAGTAAAGTGAGGTGTGAGCTTTTCCATTGCCCATGGAGGCCGCACCAACATCACGCAGCATGTTCATACAAAAAAAGCATGTGGATGCTGCTAAAAGTAAGTGTGCCACACCAAGTGTTACTGATTTCTTTTGGGAAGTTGTGCACATAGCTTTGCACATTCATGACCTGAGAAAAGTCTTGCAGGCCATGCTGGAGGAATCATTCATACCCTCGGACATCAAAAAGCAGTTGGATGCCCTGGTTGAAACTGATGACATGCGAGCGGATGATTTCTTTTGTGCAGTGAGAAACTTTTGTGCAGCATCGGTGGATTATCTCCAAAATTGGAGCCGCTCATTGGAGAACACAGAAAAACTTGAGTGGGACATCCCATAGTGGAAAGACATTCAGAGCAACCTTGAACACTTCTACTCCAGAATCCTCACTCTCAGTTTGATTGACGAAACCACGCTCTTTGATGAGTGGGCTTGTGTGAAAAACATTGTCACTCGTCGCATCACTGAGTGGAACATGAACAAGACGTCCATGTCTGAGAGATGGACAGACATTTTTCATGGGCTGAAGAACAAGACCATCAACTTTGGAGTCTTAGCCAAGGTTGTGGAGTTGGTTTTATGCCTGCCTGGGACATCTGCATCTGTGGAGCATGTGTTGTCATTAATGAATGAAGCACGGACACCGGATAAATCTCGACTCAGTGTAACCTTCATGAAGGTACGGAGCCCCTAATGGGCCACGGTGGTGGGGAAAATTTTGCTTTTGCGTTCCTTCGAGAAACTTTGCGTGCACTCGCAAAGCTTTTGGGTTCCCCAGAGAAACTATGCGTTCTCTAGCTAATTTTTTCGCATTCTTTCGCAAAACATGTGTTCTCGTATATGCATTCCCATGCAAGAATGCTCTGCAGGCTATTGCATTTATGAGAGATAAGTCTAGATGACAGGTGCCGATGCCTACTTTTTGTGGAAAACTGTATCTTGTAAACATGAAAAGAGTGAAAAGATACAGCGACTCCTTTCTGAATTGCATCATTACATGATCATACATAAATCTGATATTTGGCATAGCCTATGCAAAAAAATGCTATATATATTTTTTTTAATGCTATAGAAATTAAAATTTTTATATATGTTATAGCATGTTTTCCCAAACTAGAGGCCAAATGTAATTTGAATATATGCTCAAATATCAACTGTTATATGTATGTTTATGTGGCCATTTATCATGCACAATCATGGTGGCTAAACTAAAGGGATGTTCCAAACGCAAATACAAATAATTTATAAGTGAGTTCTGAATCTTTTTAAATATCAAAACCTTCACTCGCCACACAAGGAAACATTTATTGCTTTATTAATGTTGAGGGAAACACCATCACAACAATTACAATAATAATATGTGATTCAATTGTGCACCACAGCAATCCATTTCAAATAGACCACTCGCATTTATTGTAATTTTAACTGTGATATCTTTATTTATTTATTACTTGATTACACAAATTCATAAATTGATGATTATGATTTGTTCATTGCCAAAGTATTGTCTTGGGCTTCACTCTTTCATTGCACTTGTTTAACTCAAAAGCTGGAATAATCCTGGAATACTCATAGGAGAGCTAACAGAAGACTGTCATTATGACGCACATTTTGCGAGAACGCAAAATAATTTCAAGAAAACGCAAAAGCATTTGCTTATTTTCTTTTTCCCCCACCCAAATAAATGTTCCTCCCTACCTTGACCCTTTAGGGGCTCAGTATGAAGGCAATGCTTTTCGTACATCTTAATTTTGGACTGCTCTGCATTTTGCGATAAACTCTTGAAAGACATGCGCACACTGAGAAAAATTGCTGCTAGTGAAAAGTACAAGGTGACAACAGTTACAGATGCGGATGCACACTCTACTTCACATTGATCTGCGCCTAGGTAAGGATACTTCAATAAAATGTTTGCAGGGAGGGGGCTGTCCCGTTTTACACAAGCAGGAATCTGGTCACCCTAGCATAAATGCAATTAAACATTTACGCAAATACATCATTCAGACCACACGGGTCCTCTATAACTTCTTTACTACTAATGATATTCGTATACATCTTAACCTAATTTCCAACATGAAATAAAGTTTCATAAAGTTATGTCTTTATGAGCCTGACTCCTTAAAGACCTTCATACAATACACTGATCTAGTTGCATTTTTCTAATAATTAGCATCCGACCACAATCGGTCGGACACCTTTTGACAAATTAAATAATAGGAAAAAATAGTGAGTGCTCAATTTATTTTGCCTTGTCGCCCTCCCTCTCTCTCTGTCTTTCAAAGGTTGTTTGGAGATGGATCTGAACCATATGCTGAGTCCTGCAAAATCTCAAGGGAAATGTGGTCTGGAGATGCTCTCACAGACCCAAGACAAGCTGGTTTCACTGTTTGAGCAGAAGTCGGTAAAAGGCTGGTGGCCATGTGCATGTGACAAACAAGGCGAGAAGATCCTTGCAGTAAGTAGGAGTTACACATAAACACACATGCACTCAAAGGAATAGTTAACCTAAAAATGTAAATGATGTCATTATTCACTCACTTTCATGCCGTTCCAAACCCGTAAGACTTTATTCTCTTAGCACTAAATATAATGACCTGTAGCTTATAAAATGTCCCAGAAGTGTCATAATAGTAGTGCACGTGACTTCTTGTGGCAAAACTTTTGTGCGTGCACAAGAGAAGCTTGTTCACATGTTCCTGTGAGAACTTGCGCTGTTTTTGCTTTGTTGAGGTTTAAGTGTGGAAAATGCCGGAAGTCATGATTTTCACTGTAAAATAACTTGCAATATCTAAACGTGTGCCTTCAGAAGACATGGAACATGGTGCATGAGTTGCATGGACTACTTTTATGTCCTTTTTTTAAGCTTGAAAATGAGTCAATATCAACTGCCATGCTTCTGAAATCAACAAACCTTTCCTTTAAACCAGCTGCCCACTTGCCAACTCATTAACGGCAGGGGACCTATTGACTGCTGTTGATGAAATCTAGTCGCTTATATACTTGTGTGTCTGTCATGCTAATTGCTCAGAAATAGAAGAGGGGGAATCTATTAAATGACTGCCTCTTTCTGATTCCCTACTATGGATTGTAATGCCTCCTCATTTTGGAGGCAAATCAAAGTGAAGCTTGCTGAAATAAGAAGAGAAGCATCACAGAAATATAAACAATCAGCAAGGGCAACAATTGCTGTGTTCCTGTAGTGTTTGCAGTTTGCTTTTGTGAGGAAGACTGAAAGTACATAGTTTGTCATTTGCTCTTTTTGAATGGTTAAATACAATAATCATCACAGATATGTATGAAACATACAGGAAATGAAACACTCTTGATGTTTAATTTACATAATTTACTGTGATGTGTAATGTGTCTGTGTCAGTGGCATCCAGGGATTTTCAGAAGCGGGAAGCACAGACGATTGTTTTTGGTTTCAACAACATTGCTCCCAAAAGCTGCTCAAACAGTGATTAAATAAAATTATAATTATTAAAATAATTAGGCTAAAAACGTAATTGTTTTTGGAAGAAAAAAATAGTAAGTCATGTACATCCCCATTTAAATTTGCTGGCCTTTTGTTGTGAAGTTCTGCGCATTTGAGAGCTTGACAATCCTCATATGAAGAAGCTGGGCATCCAGGTGGGAGTGAAATACAATGTTTGAAATCCCAGTAATCAATAAAGCTGTTCAAAATGATAATACACCTGGAATAGAATGAGAATTTTGGAGACATGGGCTCTGACTGAATTTTCCTATGTTTTTTTTTATAATAGCTGTTTTGGATTTATGACCAAAATAAGGTCTGTGGTATGGCTAGGTATCACCAATATCATCACGATACAATACATATCACGATACATGTTAATTTTTAATTGAATTTCTTCCTTAGCATAATTTTTTATAACAGCTGTTAAATGTAAAGTGTATAGCAGTTCATTGTGCGCCATTCAAAACATAAAAAGCTCCATAAAGATAAGAAAAGCTAAATAAATTATTCTGTTTCCAAAAAGCAAATTACATTTATTGGTATTTATACTTATACTTGAAAATATTATAAATCAAAATCAAACCCTGTTTTTAAAGTTTGCAGCTGGTAAGGCAAAGCCTCTAGGATTTAAAGACTTGAGTCTTAAGTCAAACACAACTCACTTCTGTACACAGTTCTTGCTATTATGTAGGAATAACATAGACTCTTCTTGTTACTCAGGGAAAAGTGGAAATGTCCCTGGAAATCATCTCTGAGCAGGAGCAGGATGAGAGGCCAGCAGGGCTCGGCAGAGATGAGCCAAACATGAATCCCCATCTAGAAGACCCACAGTAAGTAGAGCACATCCAATTACAGGCACTTCTCTCATCAAATAACCAAAAATACTCAAGTAATAGCCCCTCTGTTTTGGGAATTAGATCATTTATCAGTTGGCTGAAAATCTGTTTTCTAATTTCTCTCTCGCTCTCTCTCTTTCTCTCTATAGGCGTCCTGAGACCTCATTTCTATGGGTTTCAGCCCCGTATAAGACGTTTAAGTTCATTGTGTGGAGAAGGTTTAAGTGGCTTATTCTTGGCCTCTTTCTTCTCTTTTTCATTATACTCTTCCTTGGAGTCTTTCTCTACGCCTTCCCTGTAAGTCTGTGTGTGTGTGTGTGTGTGTGTCTATCAAATGGCTTTATGGTAGTAATTGTGCTGATAAAAGAAGAGGATTAAAGTGTAAATGGATGTTTCTGTGATCGTGATGTGTTTGATCAGAGATGTGTTTCTTTGTTCATAGTTCAGGAATGTGGCATGCATTATTCAGCTCTGCAGCTGGGTTAAATACAGACTCACACATACATACATTGGCATGCAAAAGTTCATATATACATATACACACGCACATGATACTCAAATGATAGACTGAGAGATGGATAGTGTATTTAAATATCCTTGAATGTAAAGAATAGAATAGATTATTTACTGCCACACAACTGACATTGTTGAAGGTACAGCTACAGTAGGTATAGTTACTTGTATGGTAGAAATAAATGCCATATATACAATGTGTATAAATAGGACCAACAAAACCATACAGATCATGCACACATTGTGCAATTGAATTGGACCATGGGTAACACTTTTTAATAAGGTTGTATTTGTTAATAATAGTTTACACAATAGTTAACATGAAATAACAATGAGCAATACTTTTACAGCATTTATTTGTATTTATTTTAATTTAAGATTAATTCTTAGATTTTTTTTACATGAAAAGTTGTACAAATTAACATTAGTTAATGCAATATGAATTAACATGAATAATGGATGATAGAATTTTGATTAATAAAAATGAACCAAGATTAACAAATGCTGTTAAAATTATTATTCTTTGTTAATTCATACCTAATTTATTTAGTGTTACCAGTCCATGAGTATTGAAGTACAATAAAATATTTCATAATGTTTTATGAAACACATGCAGCATTTGTTGAATGTATTTGCCATGTTAAGCACTATATTATTATAATTTTTACAGAACTATGCTGCTATGAAGATGGTTGGTCCCTTCAGTGGAATTGGAAAGGGAACACTGTGAGATGGTGATGGGGAAATGGAAATAGACCCCAATACCAACCAAACCAAAATCTCCATCCACACATCTCTGTGAAGCTTGTTGGACTGATATACATAATATATATGAAGAGATATCTATGGCCTTGCTCATGCATATGTACTTATTAGCCAAGAGAAAGCCAAAAACACTCGTTTACTTGTTTTAGTACTATATGCACGAATGTTGCATAACGAGTGTGTGTTTGTACATATATTACACGCCAAGCTCCCTGCCCTGTATCTGACCTGGCCCTGAACTCTCTCCATATTCTCTCTGACTCCCACTAGCACTTTCATCTCTCTGCCTGTTTAATCCTTTTTCATGTCTTCTGTAATACTCTGCGCTTTCTTCACAGTCAGATGCTCCTTTCTTCTTCCTTCACACAGAGAAAGGGAGACAAAACCACCTCACACCACCTCCCATCCATTTGTTCCTCTCCTTTATTTCTCCTTTCAACAGTGTTGGCTGTTTAGGTTAAACCCTGGATTTGTACTGTTAGGCTGTAAGGTCCGAGACGGGCTGGTTATTAGCTGAGCCCCTGCTGTTAGCAGAGTGTGATAGTAATCAGAGAGGTGGCTCAGATTACTATCACACTGTTATTTTGCTTTAAAGAAATCCTCACTAAATGGATTTGAGGTCAACTCTGGGTTGGCAATGTGCGTGTCTGTATGTTATGTGTGTGTGGATAGCTGGATGTGTAAGAGAACAAAAGATAAAAGGGTTGTTTATTTGTGTAAATCTTACCCGCACGCCCATGTGCCTTTTTGCATTTGACTCTATAAAGTGTGAAATTGAGCAGATCCATCTGGAAAAAGGTGCAAGACATATAAACATGCCTGTGAAAGAACTATTACGTGGTAAAATACACAAATTGCCTATTTTCTCTTCATGACCAGGTCATGAGCTCCTCCTACTTAGTACAGTGAAGGTTGGGCTAACTCAGGTGGACCAGGGCTATTGCAAAATCAGTTAAACGGGAATCTCAATCAGTTGCAAGAAAAGTAAAGAGATCTAGGATTAATCGAACTAAATCGGCAGGATTTCCAGAAGTTATGTTATTTTAAAAATTAGGGTAAAGTAAAGAAGAGCTTTGATCTTTCCATATATGTCACTGATCTGACCATATAAAGGCTGCATTCCTATGTTAAGAAATAGGCTAGAGGAGGGATTCATATTTACATTTTTTATTTTTTAATTGTGTTAAATAATATGTTCTGCACAAATATGTATAGATCCACAATATCACTGACTTCTCATCATTGACCACTTAACAAAAAGGTGACAAAAAGTTCCAGAATGCCTTATACTTTAAGCTTTGTCCATGATCGATCTCTTGCCAAATCTTGTGTACAAAAATCTTCTCTTGCAATGTTGAGCATCTATGAAAAGTTTGTTGTCAGGATTTACAAAGTCTCTCAATATGACAATCAAGAATGTTTATTTCTGAGTAAAAGAACATATTCTATTACATGCCAATGAATCAGTCAATTTTGAATGATCTTTTGGCAGTCTTTAATGTAATGCTGTTGAAAATAATTGCCTTATAACTTATGCTATTATTTCCAACAAATTCACTGTTAAATCTATTGTATGTAGAGCACTGTACAATATGTTATCATCAAATATATACCTTGCCTATATGTATTCCATTGTGTAAATGTTTTTTTTAATCTTTTGTGTCTTAGACATTTTATCCATAAATCTGTTATTTTATGTCAATTGTTTTGTTGAATACATTCTACAGAAAGTTATGTACCTCCATAAGACCTCTAGACAGCTCTGGTTCTCACTTCACTCCCTCTCTGACTGCTGTGACTGCTGACACTTCACGTAAACTGGCAAAGCTTCAAATAAAAGCAGACATTTCATTGTGTGAATCATGTTCCTGTTAATGTAAGAAAGGAAAGACACTGACAGACAGAGAAAGTGAAGAAAACAAAATTAATAGGCAGTCAAACAACACATTAGAAAACGTTGGGGCCTCATAGAACCAAGACAACCTTATGTGCATATTTAACCTTTTAAAGCCAAGCCATGTACATTGGTGCAGGGTATTTCACTAGAGAGAAAATCAGAATCACTCCAGTGCCTAGCTAGGGATTAATGGAGCCAAAGGATAATTTAGCAAAAGCAAAACATATCCCATTCATACTGTACCAGCTGTTCTGTGAGAGACTGATTTTTACAACAGCAACAAAAATTTTAATTTTTTTCTTCAATATTGTAACAGACTAAAAACGAAATGTTTTTAATTTCAGTACATTTTGAACAAAAACAGTCATTCCGGTTCAGAAGTTCTGTAGTCTCCTTTCCAAAAGGTTACCGGTTATGACTAAATAAAAGAACAGTTAATAAAGTTATTTAAAATGGCAGTACTCTGAGCTAAGTGGTGTGTGAAATGGCAATTGCAGTGATGCCATATCTCGCAAGAGAAACAACAACACGGTATGGAAAAACAAGCCCAAAATAAGACACTTGCATCACCAAAATATGTGAAAATAATATATATATATAGATTTTTTTTTTTTTCTGTGGTGGATTTATCCTAATCATGACTGTTAATGAACAATTGAGTATAATTTTGTTTACAGATCTGTTTCTCAGTCAAAACCCAGCAGCATCAAATCTGTATTAAGAAACAATTTAGAAATGTAGTTTTACCTCTAATAATGTTTTCCTTGTATCTGGATTAGCCATGCATGTATACTGTATGTAGTAATTAGACATAGATGTTAAAAAGGACATAACAGGCAATTAGGAAAAGAAATGTGTGATGCAGCAGTTTCCTTCAGGATCAAAGCACATGTTTATTTTTTTCGGTCAACATGAAGTGTAGATCCAAAAATGTACTGTGATAAACCCTTTGGCCTTTAGTTTCATAAAAACATTATCGGAACAAACGGGTTACTAGCATTTAAAAATAAAGTTTTCACTCCGGAACAACTGAAAATCTATTTCTTCCGGTTTTCAGTTATGTTCTGCTATCATTTCTGTTCATTTTCGGTTATAATTTTTGTTCCATGAATCGTTTCTGGTCCCTGTACTATAAAATGTCAAATACATTATTGTTATACTGCTAATGTAATGAAAAAATTTACTTTTCTTTTTGTGTATGGTTCTCTTAAACAGGCCTTTCATTATGCTGTAAAATGGTGATCCTAACCTGGTTGCAATGTAGAGAAATTGTCATATTATAGTACCCAGATCAACAGGCACACTGAACCCACATTCTTGCAATACTCTGGCTCCATCCAACCTGAATGGGACCTGAGACAACTGACCAACTTTCCACACATTGGACAAAAAGAACATTCCACGTTCAGTACAAGTTAAGCTCAATCAACAACCTTTTGTGGTATAATGTTGAAAAAATACGTTTTTTCAACATTATCCCTCCTTTTCTTTAAAAACAAATCAACAAGCAATAGTCAAGGTTACAGTGACACACTCACTATACAATATACACTCACCTAAAGGATTATTAGGAACACCTGTTCAATTTCTCATTAATCCAATTATCTAATCAACCAATCACATGGCAGTTGCTTCAATGCATTTAGGGGTGTGGTCCTGGTCAAGACAATCTCCTGAACTCCAAACTGAATGTCAGAATGGGAAAGAAAGGTGATTTAAGTAATTTTGAGCGTTGCATGGTTGTTGGTGCAAGACGGGCCGGTCTGAGTATTTCACAATCTGCTCAGTTACTGGGATTTTCACGCAAAACCATTTCTAGGGTTTACAAGGAATGGTGAGAAACGGGAAAAACATCCAGTATGCGGCAGTCCTGTGGGCAAAAATGCCTTGTTGATGCTAGAGGTCAGAGGAGAATGGGCCGACTGATTCAAGCTGATAGAAGAGGAACTTTGCCTGAAATAACCACTCGTTACAACCGAGGTATGCAGCAAAGCATTTGTGAAGCCACAACACGCACAACCTTGAGGCAGATGGGCTACAACAGCAGAAGACCCCACCGGGTACCACTCATCTCCACTACAAATAGGAAAAAGAGGCTACAATTTGCAAGAGCTCACCAAAATTGGACAGTTGAAGACTGGAAAAATGTTGCCTGGTCTTGATGAGTCTCGATTTCTGTCGAGAATTTGGCGTAAACAGAATGAGAACATGGATCCATCACACCTTGTTACCACTGTGCAGGCTGGTGGTGGTGGTGTAATGGTGTGGGGGATGTTTTCTTGGCACACTTTAGGCCCCTTAGTGCCAATTGGGCATCGTTTAAATGCCACGGCCTACCTTAGCATTGTTTCTGACCATGTCCATCCCTTTATGGCCACCATGTACCCATCCTCTGATGGCTACATCCAGCAGGATAATGCACCATGTCACAAAGCTCGAATCATTTCAAATTGGTTTCTTGAACATGACAATGAGTTCGCTGTACTAAAATGGCCCCCACAGTCACCAGATCTCAACCCAATGAATAGAGCATCTTTGGGATGTGGTGGAACGGGAGCTTCGTGCCCTGGATGTGCATCCCACAAATCTCCATCAAATGCAAGATGCTATCCTATCAATATGGGCCAACATTTCTAAAGAATGCTTTCAGCACCTTGTTGAATCAATGCCACGTAGAATTAAGGCAGTTCTGAAGGCGAAAGGGGGTCAAACACAGCATTAGTATGGTGTTCCTAATAATCCTTTAGGTGAGTGTATATATATAATGTTTAGAATCCAATCTGATCATACAGTACATGTATTTCATGAATGAGGGCCCAACATTGCTTTATCAATGTAACTATTGACGTACTGTACAATTGCTTTAAACTGGCTCATTGGCATGTCAGACTTCAGTGAATAGGATGAGAACAGATTTTGTGTCTACTAGGGGAAAAAAATTACATAAAAGACTCATATTGTACTTTTCAATATGTAAAAATTGACTCAGTTGTCTTATGCAAGTATTGAATTGTTCCACGGCTTTATGTAAAGAAAGTTACATCACATTTATGTCAGCCCTACACAACAAATGAGTCTGTATTAAAATACAAGTTAAATATGTTCTCTGTTCACTGACACATTCGTGAACTAGTGAAGTCTGCAAAATGTTGACTAACTTTGTTTCAACATTCTCCAAATTTTCCTTAATTGCTACCTTGTTCTCTTGATGTTTCACTCCCTTTCTTTCTACATTTCTACACATTGCCCTGTGTAGATAACAGGCGCATGAATGTCAAGCTTGGTTTGGGTGTGTTATTTCACCCTGACCACTGTCCATATTCTGTGTGGGTGGAAGGCAGGAGCCATACCCTTGTCACAACCTGCCTTTCTTTTTTAGGGGGGAAATATCAAATGTCACCAGCTGAGGAGTTCCTATAAATTAGACCCCTGAAGCAACCAGGAAATACATAAATGTTTCTTAAATTGATGCTGATAACATAAATCGTCTTGGTTACTTCCATAACCTCAGTTCCCTGATGGAGGGAACGAGACGATGTGTCGATGTAGTGACCCTAGGGGTCACTCTTGAGAGCTCGAGATGCCTCTGATCTTTGATAAAAAGCCAATTATAATTGGCTAGTGGTATTTGCATGCCCCTCCCCCCGGACATATGGGTATAAAGGAGGGGACGCTGCATACCGCTCATTAGATTTTGTGCTGAGGAGCCGAGAAAAAGGTCCCTGGAGCGTGCGGCACTCCCCAGGGGGAAGTCACCACGGAGATCACACCCCGCCCGGGAAATATGTCACTTGGTGATGCTGAGACTAGTCGGAAGTATGCCATGAGGAGAAGTCCCATGGTAGAAGTCCCTGCTCAACTTGGGGGAGGAAGCTCTATGAGCATGGAGACTGGGGCAGAGAAGTCAACATTTGACAACAGGGAAGCATATTTCAGCGGAAAAGTGGTCGTTAGGGGTTGCCTACAGGGAACCAACGCATGCAGAGCACCTATCCCAGAATGGGGCTTAGTTAGCACCAGTAATGGGCTGGCAGTGAGTTTCTCTGTCAAACTCACCTGCCGCAAAGCTAGGAGGAAATCAACCAGGGAACACATCTGTGAACACTACGGGGAATCAACAATGCACATCTTCAGCTCAGGGGAGGTGAAAGGTGCTAGGTGCAAGCGATAAATCCGGCCGGTTGACACGGTTTACCTGTTCATTCCTGCTAAGACACAGGACGAAATGGGCTCAACCTGGAGATTGTAAAACCTTGCAAAGTTATTGGGTGTAGCCCAGCCTGCTGCTCTGCAAATGCCAGCCAGAGAGGCGCCACTGGTCAGATCCCAAGAGGCCACCACACCCCTGGTGGAATGGGCCAGTAGGCCTACAGGGAGCGGCACATGCTGAGCCTGGTAGGTGACAGCTATGGTGTCGATGATCCAGTGCTTCCTTTCGCTGTCCCCCAAAGCAGAAAAAGAGATGCTCAGAGATCCTAAAGCATCCAAATAGATGTGTAAAGCGTGCACCGGACACAGCAATGCTAAGGCTGGGTCTGCCTCCTCCTGGGGCAGCGCTTGCAGGTTCACCACTTGGTTCCTGAAAGAGGTCGTGGGAACTTTAGGCACATAGCCTGGTTGGGGTCTTAGGATCACGTGAGAATAGAATATACTCTTTTAGATCTGCTGTAGCGCCCAAGGGTGATCTCTGCAGTGCACCCGTGCAGAGAGGGGAGAAAGCTGCTGTAATGCGCCGTAAGGATCCAGCAAAGGAAATCACTTGCCCCGGTTGAACCATCGACCGTTCGGCTCCGAAGAGAAAATCTAATGAGCGGTATGCAGTGCCCCCTCCATTATACCCGTATGTCTGGGGGGAGGGGCATGCAAATACCACTCGCCAATTCTCAATGTCCTTTTATCAAAGATCAGAGGCGTCTCGGGCTCTTAAGAGTGACCCTTAGTGTCACTACATCGACACAACTTTGAGTGAGTGACAGATAGGGAAATATGAATATCAACCAAGTTTATAAAAGTAAATTAAAGGAAGAGTTCACCCAAAATCAAACATGCTGTCATAATTATCGTTCCATACCAAACCCTTTATTTCTTATCAGGATCACAAAAAGATTGTATTGAATCTCACTGTCTGTTTTTTATTTTTTTATTTAAATTTTTTATACAATAGCAGTTGAACAAGTGTGCCACTGTGAAAAGGTTTCTTTCATAGTGCTCATGAACGCACAGTGGATGTCAAAGTTTTCATTTAATTTTTTTTTTTAATTTCACCTAAACCTATTGTGTGCCTTCAGAAGATGAAACTTTTGGGTGCTTTTAAACTTTAAATTAATTTGCTATCACATGCCATGGTTTTGAAAAGATTAACCACTATCTTCAAATAGAAACATCTCTTTAATAGAAATTAAACATCTCTTTTTGTGTTCTGCATAAAAAGAAATTCAAACGTGTTTGGAACGACATTTTGTTTTTGGTAAGTAAAAGTCCTTTGCCAATTTGTTTTTGTCTGTTGACCTTCGTACAATGTGTTTTGTAATGTATGAGGCAAAGAAGCAAAATTTGTTTTCCTAATGGAAAAAGATCATTGGGGTCTTAAGTGTGAACTTTTTATGTTTCTTGAGTGAGAACATGGAAAATCCAGAGAGTCAACATCAAAAAGCCTTTGCTATAAAATCCACATCTGCATTGACTGCTGTGACCTTGCCAACACTTTTAGAGAATTGCAAGATTGCCCCCAGCGGCTATCTCACTTCAGTAGACAATACCATGCAGACAGAGTTAATAGTTTAACATGCCCAAAACTATGAGAACATCATAGTTGCTTTGAGAAATGGATGATTTTGGAATTGGGTTCCCGATAATTAGACATCTTTGGATTTGCATTTGTTGCATGTTTATTCTCTACCTTTATAGGAGCTAACTGCATAATAGTCTTGCTAAGTGGCCTCTTAAAGCACATTTTGCAAGTATATACATATGAATTATCTCATTTTACACTTAATTATCAACAGATTAAACAAAGGTGGAATTTTGAACAGCGAAATGGAAAAAGCTATATAATTTTACAAGCTGAGCAATCACAAACATTTGTATGTGTTGAGTCACTTTTGATGTTGTTGACCTTGTTTTGATAATGTTTGAGATTTACCATGTTTGTTCTGTTTGAAACGATCCTGCTGAATAGTTAAATAAATGCTACATTTTCAAAAATGTTTGATGAAATAGAACATTTTAATATTAAAACCCTTTTAAGGCTAAATACATGTTTATCATATGTTTGATTGACATTAATAACTATAGGTGAAACTCAAATCCAGAGCAAAAGCCATCAATGCCTTATTCTGTATTTTTATTTCATGTTAAAACAGACCGGGTGGCCTTAACATGCCCTCAACCTTGTACATTCCTGAGAATACCAACCGCAAAGAAGGTGGTTTTAATGGAGCTGCGTGCATGTTTGTTTGCCCACCTTAAGCATTCTGCAAGCAGCAGGGTGGCACTAACATTTGATGCCCTCCAGAGTGTTTCTTAGACACGGGTCTAGCTCACAGCTTATCCTCCTTGCCCAGATCCCTGAGTTTTATGTAAATACCATATATCAGATTTCTGTAAGGGAAATCATGTGAAATGCATTTGAACATATTAACACTATTAAATCAAGTCAAATCAAAGACTCATCAAGTTTTTGCATTGTATTATAAGTAGGGCTGTCGATTTAACACGTTAATAACGTGCGATTAATTTTTACAAAAAATAACGCTAAAAACATTTACGCATTTAATCGCAATGCTTTCCTGAGGAATTCCTGAATGCAAGCTTGTAGTAACACCAGTTTACTCCAGAGGGCAGTAAGTGAAATTTCAGCTGTGTGAGCAACACAGTTTATACAGTGAATAAATCTCCAACTGATTGACAAAATCACTTGTGAAATGGATTGCTGTGAACTGTATGCCAATGATTGACTTATGATCAATAATATGGTAGCTCGCCTCACATTCACGCCACGCTTTAGTTGCTCAATTAAATTGCGGTGAGCTGAAGGGAGGCTTGAGAGATGCTGCCTCCCTCTGAAACTTCATCTGCTGGTGTCACTGTTTGACAGACTTTAGAAATATGACTGCTATACACATTATTTGAGCTCACATTTCGTATTAATTTATTGGTTTTATTTATGTACAGTCGTTTATTTTTCTCACCCGACTTTTTGAGGAGGCACTACCTCCTCTGAGAAATCACCACTGAGGTTCTCATCCACAAAACACAGCCTGATCTCCAAACAGGCTATGAGCTGTACCTACCGCAGAGCCTGACAGTAAGCAGCTGAGAACATGAAGAGAAAAAATATGAGAAAAAAGACTGCAGGAAAGTAAAAACTGCAGGAAATCAAGGCAAAATGCAGTCACCAAGGTCTCTGCAATTTGAGGAATGCAAGTGATACTGATTTTGAAGACATTAAATTGAAGCATTTGTAGTTTCATGTTTAGAAAGGCTTAAGAAAGATAGAATGGGCAGAGGATGTTGAACGACAACAGAAAAGATGAGCTCTGATGAGTCCTCACAGGACCTTTAGGAATGGAAGACAAGCATGTGGCTTGCGGCCACTCAGTTGTTACTGGCTGCATTTCAGATGTACAGGCATCAGTCTCACATTATGATGCCTGGGAACCAAACTCAACACAGACAGACTCTTTCCTCTCATTGATGCTAGAGAAGGCATTAAAGGTCAGCTTACAGGAAGTGCAAAATGCCCCTTTCTTTGAAGCTGCAGTGTGGGAGTCTTCTCTTTAAGCTAAGTAATGTTTGTATCAGTATTGCATGATTTTCTCTTTTATAGGCAGCCAATGAAAGTGGTACAGCCCCCCCACTATGCGTACAGACTTTAGAGTTTGCCATTTTAATTATCTGAGCAGCTGAGGAAACATTCATAAACACCACATTCTGGTGGTTTCAAATCAGCTAGGAGGGATGTGAATATATATCTTTCCATGTTGCATTTCTACACACAAAAATGACCTCTCGCATTCAATCCAATTCTTTGCATCACACGGAAAATCTGCTTTTCATATTTAATAATATAAAATATTGTGTAAAAACACTTACCCTCCAACTGATAAAAAATTGCAGAGATGATGAGTTGAACATGTGTCTAAATTGCATATTAATACCTTCATTTATGAATGTTACAGGCTGTTTCTGCATGGCCTAAAGTTTGGTCACCATGATGTTTCCAAATCCTCACAATGTTCTTAGGAACTTTCCTAAATCAAAGGCAGTTTTACAAGCATTTATTTTAATTTCATTCCTTTAATAATTGTACTGATACAAAACAATATAAATAATAGATGTGTTGTATAGGAATTCTTTTTTTCAAGTAGTGCACTGGGTAACATCAGAGACAATACAACAACTCTAAATACTATGAATAGCACACCTCTGGAATGCTATCCAGTCTCAAAAAATGATTTAGAAAACATTTGGTGATATTTTTCTTCTTCAATAAATGAATTACTGTAGCTGTGACTCTTTGTTCTAAAATGATGCCTCTAATCAGAGACTACTTTAACAGAGAAAAAGACTTTAATACATCAAATGACTGGCAACTCACATCACTTTGTGACATAATATCCTGTTGGTTTTTGAAGTTCTTTTTTTATTTCTCATTTGTTTCCAGTTCTGCTAAAGTACAGTTCCCTCCAAATTCCCTTAACCTTTAATTCACCTCCATAAAACCGAGGGAAATGGGATTGGTGAAAAAATGTCAAAAACAATATTTCTGGTTTTTATAGTGGTGATTATTATATTTCATAAAATAAATTAATTTAGGATTTGTGTATTACATCTTCCAACCAGTGAGCCCACCACTTAATTTCCCCTCATTTTAGAGGTGGAAAATCCTTTTATTTTGTGCTATGTTCAGAATCATTAGAACCTGGTATGTGGAGCTTGTAAAGCCTTTTCAAAGAGGACTTTCAAGATATGGTATTCGAGACGAAAATTATTAAAATCAGCGTATTGATTCCATAATGGGAGCAAAATCTGTCAGTGCTCCAAAACAGTTAATGTTTGACCTGTAAAGAATGCCTTTGAATCCAGAGCAAAGGAATTCGCCTTGAGCCAATGCTGCCATAATGAAAAAGACTAACACCTAAAGTGTCAGAGGTTATTAAATCATAACCAGGAGTCACTTTTTTTCAACCAGGCTTCAAACATCAAAAGTTTGAGGATTGAGCTCAAAAGGAAAGCTGTTTCAAAGTGTCTGGTAATCGTACCTTTACCAAAAGGGTTCATTCACAGTAGATTCTCACATCATAATGACCTATGCTGCTTGTGTAGTCACCCTTTCCTTGATTCTACCAAGCATTATTAAGCAATGTCCTTAGAATCTAATAAAATTCTAATAAACCCAAAATGGGATTAAATGTTTCTGTATTTACACTATGAGTTTATGACAGATGTGTTTAGAGACAAGAGAGGGCACCAACCTTCTGCTTTACAGTCCTCAAGCACCCTCATCTCTTTTTATTGATTTACATTTGCGCAAGCATTATTAAAGATCATGGAAATGTATTTCAATGATTCACATTGCAGTTAATTAACTTGCCAAAGCCCACTGGCCAGAACGTGGGATTGTGGCTCGCTTTTGAGTGTCCAGTACCCCCTGTAGACTTGCTGAATTGCTGAACCAGATGGAATATATGTAAAACCACACCAGAGCCCCATCGTGTACATGTTTTTATTGCTGAACCATTGTACATTAATTACCAGTAGGTTTTTACAGCGAATGTTTCCAAATTATAATTATTGAATAAAACACATTCTTGAGTGTGAGTTGTGCAATGCAGACTTAGGGCTTATAAAGCATCCTGTAATTGCGCTTGTCAATTACAAACATAAAACAGCTTAGTAAAAATGTTCTAAGCACCAACTGTATCTTATCAAGCAGAGAGTATACTTTGTAGCAGAAGCTATTTCATTAATGCTAGCTATATACAGAAGGCACAACGTAGTCGTCAAACAAATGTTTTGCATTGTTGTTTGTTGAAAACTCTGTTTGTCATAACAGGTAAGGCATGGCAATTTTGGCATATACTAGAAATGTGCTTGCTGATTAGAAGCCTGGCCAGTTGTTGAGGTTCTGCTCACAATCCTCTCAGGCCTGGTGTTCTGAACACAACCACTGTTCAACACTGTCTTGTCTCTCTCAATCTAAAATGCAGCCAATCATCCTCCAACCACGCTGACCCCAACTCGAAGAGAGCGCTAACGTTAAAATTCTGTTTTCAAGAATCTGTGTGGTTATGATGACGCCATGGGCTTTTCAAAATGGAAAAATCTGCAAGAATCCATCATGACAAAGACCTCTCTTTTACCGCATGTTAAAACATGAGGGATGGGAAAGAGTGGGTGAGATGAACCTTTAGTGCCAAACAGAAAATGATCAACATAACTTTTTACAAAGTAATAAATCCAGAAAGAGAGAGAATTAACTCACAGTCCCAATGGGGTTAAAAATCAGCTCCTAAGAGAGCTCTTGTCTCGCTCCTTTTTTCTTGTTTAAGTAATTATGGCACCAGTCAGCTGAAAAGTGGGCCTAATGGCCACTCGCTCCTCTGATTTTCCATAAGTCATTCCCAAAAGGCTGCAAAAGTATTTTGCTGCAAACTGGTATATAGTTGTTAGAAGTAGGGGTACTGTGCAGAACAGGGTCCTTTACAGTCTGGCAGACACCTAATAATCATCAACCCAGGGAACCAATATATACGGGTACCAGAGTCAAAGTTCACAGTTGTGTTCACAGTCCCAGCCACTGCCCTCAAACAGGGTGGTACTCATGGATTTCTGGAACCATTCACAAATAGTAATTTCTTAATAAGGCAGGCATTTATTAGAATTGAATGCTAAGCCAATTTTTTGTTAATCTGTTACAGCACTGAAAACGGTAGTTTTAATTTGGGTGTGGACTTTTTACAGTCAAGTCATAATATTCACATTATATACTAGATATATAAAGATTAGAATGGTCATTAAACAGAATAAAAGAGGAAATATTTATAGTTTTCATAGTATGTTTGATTTGGACCTTGACTGTACTTGGAAAAAAAAAAAATGAAACATGCTCACACTTTCAGTTGTTTTGGTTTAGGCTATAAATAATACAATTAATTAGAGGTCTGTTTAACATAAGTATTTACATTATATTTTTCATGCATAAGAAGCTGCACTTAATTCAACAGCCATTTGTCCATGATCAACAATGATCACAATATGATGATCCAAGTATCTTTGTAGAAAATATTGAATATGGAAAAATGTAGCACCTTAATTCTTAGAAGTAGAATGAGTGACATGACAGACATCAGCGATATTCTGTGGAAATGTCTCAGAGAGTTCAGGGCAACAGAATATTTGGCTAACAAAATCATTATATCAGATCATATTTCTCTTTACTTTAGTATTACAGTATGCTTGAAACATGTCCTTGTCTCTTCAGCTATTTCACAATAGACCATTAGCACGATGGATGGAAAGCCAGCATAAACGAAACCAATCTTCAAAAACCAAGTAGACCCATTTCATCAGGTCTGTTGACATGCTCTCATGTTTGGCTAGGCACAGTGAGTGGAAGAGGCAGAGCTTCAGAGACTTAGCGGTAGCTTCACATGATACAGCGGTACCATTTACTAGCTGAATCAAAATCCACTAAATATTAATTCAGTGCTGTACAAAACATTTT